>NW_022589734.1:21058348-21285816 GCF_004348235.1 Phoca vitulina
AGGGGGAGTGGGAGAGGGAGAAGCAGGCTTCCCGCGGAGCAGGGAGCCCAATGTGGGGCTCGATCCCAGGACCCCGGGATCATGACCTGAGCCAAAGGCAGACGCTTAACGACTGAACCACCCAGGTGCTCCTCACTTCCTTATTTCTATGGCTAAAATGCTAAGGCACTGCACTTCTTTTTTTTTTTTTTAAACTTGTGAACCCTCACTTGGATGTTTGTTTATGCTTCCTCTGAGCTGCTTCCCTTCAGAGAAGTCAGAAGCTTTGTATGTAAAGTATTGTTGTGTGTGGACCATAATGATGAGCTCTCAGACTCAGAGTCATTCTTTGATAGTGGAGGAGTCCTGGGTGTTCCTCACCCCCTTGGACAAGGATTATCTCAATCGATCTGCAGAACCCAGGAGGCATAAGCTTTGTTTCAGGGATTTGAGGAAATGGAAATACAGAGATGCTAAGGTCTCACTCTGGTCTCAGTGTAAGGGAGACTGGAACCGGGGCCTCCAGCGGACTGAGTTAACCTTCTGTGGATTCACGGTATTTGGACTTCGCTTCCACAGATCGACACTAGAACTCTGATGAGTGAGAAGAGTCACCGACCACATGAATGATTGCCTTCTCTGGAAGAAAGCAGTGATAAGTAGGACCAACACCAAGATAGCTGAACTTTTTACTTTCTACCCAAATGTTTTGGCATTGTATAGTTATACCCGGAATATAAAAAGAATTCAATCAAATGTTGGATCAAAATAATTTTAAACCAGTCTGTACTTGTGATTAGAGTTAGTGAATGCAAATGGTTAGTCTGAGGGACGCCTGGGTGGCTCAGTTGGTTGCGCGTCTGACTTGATTTCAGCTCTGGTCATGATCTCAGGGTTGTGAGATCGAGCCCCGCATTGGGCTCTGTGCTGGGCGTGGAGCCTGCTTAAGATTCTCTCTCTCCCTCTCTTTAAAAAAAAAAAAAAAAAAAAGTTAGTTTGAAATGTTAGGTATCATTGGCTTATTCATTCCCAAAGCACCTTTACCTAATCTTGTTACCTTATCAGGGCATTCAAATTCCATTTTTGTAAAAAGAGACAAAATTATATATGTCTTGGAGTGCCTGGCTTGCTCAGTTGGTGGAGCATGAGACTCTTGATCCTGGGGTTGTAAGTTCAAGCTCCACATTGGGTATAGAAGATTACTTAAAAATAAAATCTTAAAAAAAATTATTTATGCCCTGATTCATGTGCTACATTTTACAGAAATGCAGAAAGATAAAAACCGTGTTTTTTAAAAGTAACTTGGTTGGGTAGAAAAGACAGGTAGAAAGTCTAAATTAATAAAGCAAGGGATAAGATTACACAAACATGTTTCATTTTCCCCTTGAGTAGGTCCTAAAGAAGAGCAGTGTTTCTGAAGAACATTCTGAGGAACAAAGCAACGAGGGAACCCGCTTAATTACAGGAGTTATGCATAAGATTAAAGCCAAACTATAAATGAAACACATTTTCTGATCTTAAAACCTGTGAAATATTTTCCCTGTAGATTTACATGAAGAATACATGGTATGATATAGTCAAAAATGTCCTTAGCAACATTTACAATAGACACAAAACTGGCTTTCCTGTCGCAGGTTCTTTGATATCCTTTAGTAGAGGCATCCTTTAGCATGGCACCAAAGCATGTTCTACCAAGGGTCACTGACAATCTGTTCTGAAGTCTCAAGTCCACATGTAGTAAAAATAATGGAAATCTAACACAATTTGAGCTCAAATGCAATTTCAAAGTCTATCAAAAATGCTTAAAGTGGTCATAGTAAACTTTACCAAATCCCAAGTGTATGCAGATTACAAACCGATGTATGTCAGAATCTGTAAGGAAGGGGGTGGAGAAGAAGCAATAACCTTACCTATTAAAGCACAACATAATGGGTGGGATGTTCCAGGGACCGGGTTTACCCTTAGGTGGATATGGTTTAAGAAAGAAAGTTATAGGGGCGCCTGGGTGACTCAGTTGGTTAAGTGTCTGCTTCCGGGTTGGGTCATGATCTCAGGGTCCTGGGATCTAGTCCCACATCGGGCTCCCTGCTCAGTGGGGAGTCTGCTTCTTCCTCTTCCTCTTCCTCTGTGCTCTCTCTCTCTCTCTCTCACAGTAAATAAATAAAATCTTGAAAGAAAGAAAGAAAGAAAAGAAAGGAAGGAAAGAAGGAAGTTATAGTGGATTAGAATTCAGTGGACAAGTAAGCAGGTGAAATGTGAAAGTAATTAGATAATGAACTGATATCAACATAGAGGGAGATTTTTAATATCCTTCCTCCCACGGCAGATGCTTTACCGACTGAGCCACTGAGGTGCCCCTAGAGCTTACTTTAAAAAAAAGTTTCTTTTAATTAAAAAAAAAAGTAAGTACAATGTTTTCATGAAGCATAGCGAGTATTTAGGTCCTTGCAAGATCAGGGGAGGCTCCAATAAGAAGGAGAACCCAAGCTAAAGAATAGATCTTTCCTAGTGCTGGGCCTGGGGTATGGGTAGAAGGTAGGGGTAATGCAGAGAGAGAAAGGTGCAAGAGGGGCATATCCAGGGGCTTACAGTGATTTACAGTGTGGATGGAGATGTGTATGTGTGGAGAGGAGAGACGACAGGTAAGGCCAAATCACAGAGGAAATGGAGTTTAAACTCTGGCAATTGAGGGAATCACTGATAAATTTTTATTTTACTAAGGAAAGGGGTAATGGGGTCAAAATGGCGTTTTTATAAAGGTCACTATGCGAACAGTGCTTCAAATCATTTGAACATGGTGCTAGGGTGATAATGGTGGATACCAGTTTGGAGACTCTCTTCGTCAGCTCCTCTGCCATAACAAAATAACAGACTAGGGGGCTTAACCAGCAGGACACTTATCTTCTCACAGTTCTGAGGGCTTCAAGTCCTAGATCAGGTGCTGGCCGGTTGCATTCCCCATCAGGATTCTCCTCCTGACTCCCCTCCATGTCCTCACATTGGCTTTCTGCTGTGTGCCTGTGGAGAAAGAGAGGGAGAGAGCTCTCCGGTGCTCTTCTCCTATAAGGGCACTTAATCCTATCAGATCAAGACCCCACCCTTATGACCTCATCCAACCTTAATTACTTGCTTAGAGGTTCCAACTCGAAATACAGCCACTCTGCGGGGTAGGGCTTCAACATACGAGTTTTGGGGAGACACAAATATTCAGTCCATAGCAGAGACTGTTAGAGTTGTTCAGTTAAAAGATGATGAGGGCATGAATTGAGTAGTAGCCAAGGGGCAGGAGGGGAAGGATGTCAGAGACAGGAGATAAGATTGGCCGTTCTTTGTGGCTGCTTAGGTGGAATGAGGGGGAAGAAGAGCATAGGGTGACTCCCACGTGATTTTGTTGTTTTTCCCTTTACTAGTGTACTGGTCAGTGTTCTCCAGAGAAACAGATAGATACAGATACAGAAATCCTATGGGTCTGTGTAGCTGTTGGTTCTGTTCCTCTTGAGAACCTTGGGACTTCATGGCCTTCATAGTTATAGGGGCCAGCAAGATGTCCTACGCTCTGCTGACTGTAAGCTAGAGAACCAAGAAAGCCAGTTGTATAATTCAACCTGGATCCGAAGTTCTGAGATCCAGGAGCACCAATATCTGAGGGCAGGAGACAATGGATGTCCCAGGTCAACAGAAAGCAAATTCATCCTTCTTCTGCCTTCTTGCTCCATGGAGGCCCTCGATATATTGGATGATGCCCATCTACATTGGTGAGGGCCATCTTCTTTACTCAGTCTACCTATTCAAATGCTAATCTCTTCCAGAAACATCCTCAGACACACCTGGAAATAATGTTTTATCTCCTATCTGGGCATCTCTTAGTGGAGTGAAGTCGACACAGAATTAAACCATCACAAGATGGTTACTGCTGATGAGAATAAGGATTGTGGGGAAATCTGATTTTAAGACAAATCAGGTAAAATCAGTTTAAGATACTCTAAGTATGAGGTATCTGTGGGGTGCGTGGGGGCAAATGTCCAGGGAGCAGTTTGGTGTTTGCTTCAAGGAAGAACAATGTGGGCTGGAGGTATGGGGATGGGGCTGTCACCACTCAAAGCCATAGTGGATAGGGTCAGCATGGATAGTCAGGTGTAGAACAAGAAGACGAGAGGACCAAGGGTTGATTTTTGGGAGGAAACTGGGCATGGAAACACTGAAAACTATTGCTAAACATCTTATTACTTCATTTTAAGTTGAGGAAGAAAAAAAAATACAGGAATACTTTTGGTTTAATAATTTATATTTTTCCACATCTGATTCTCACCCTTATTCTTAGTAATTTTGTATGAGCACATCCTCACCTTTACTGCTGACTCAAAGTGATATTTTTTGCTAATAAAGGAGAGAATCCTCTGGAAGGTGCTGTAACGAGTAAAGGATTGTACTTAGCTGTAAATTTAACCTGTGTAACTCCAGCTGCAGAATGAAGTCATTTATTATAGGGAAAAATTGCTGGCTCTGGAGGAGAAGACAAATGGTTGCCTCTTTGCCCTAGTTTAAATAGGATGATGGCCCTAGCATCGTTCCCTAGAGACAAGGTCTGTGCTTTGGGGGCTACCGGCAGCCATTAACAAGGCCAACTGTGATTGGGTTGTTATGGGTGCCAAATGGTTCCTCTTATAGGGTGGAAAGGGTTCCTGCCAATGCTCTGGATGAAGGGCTCTGTCTCCAGCCCTCTTTATGAGGGCTAAGCTTGCCTGCAAATAAAAAGGAAACTAAATAAATAATGAGAGAAGAAACTACTGCAAGACGGAAGGAAATCTCTTATGAGTTAACATACACTGAAATGAAAAATGAATATCAAGCCTAAGTGTATAGAGTCTACCATCCGAAAGCAGGTGATAATGCATTCGAAGTGAAAAGTTCACGGGGGGCACCTGGGTGGCGCAGTCAGTAGAACATGAGACTCTTGATCTCCGGGTTTGTGAGTTCAAGCCCCACGTTGGGCACAGAGCTTACTTAAAAAAAGGGTTGGGGCGCCTGGGTGGCTCAGTTGTTAAGTGTCTGCCTTAGGCTCAGGTCATGATCCCAGGGTCCTGGATCGAGCCCCACATCGGGCTCCCTGCTCAGCGGGAAGCCTGCTTCTCTCTCTCCCACTTCTCTGCTTGTGTTCCCTCTCTCACTGTCTCTCTCTCTGTCAAATAAATAAATAAAATCTTTAAAAAAAAAAAAAAAGGGTTAAGAGATCACCTATTCCAAATCATGGTAGAGAGTGTGTAATCAGTGTTACATTGGTATACAGGACAATATAATAGAAAGTGTGGGATAGAAAGCCAGTTTCTGGGGAAGAAGCCACCTTGTTTATCCCTCATGCTTTTTAATTGTATCTATTAGTGATAGGCTTCCTGGGTTGAGTGAGTCAAAGCTATAATAGAAATGTCTCTCTGAGAAGCTTCTAAGACTTGGATGACCTTGATTTTTTTTTTTTTTTTTTAGTCCAGAGGAGAAAGTCTAATAATGTCTTTCTCTACAAAGCAAAATATTTATCAGTTCTGTTCTTGTTGAAAGCTATTATCACCACAAATAAGTATTTCCACAGGAAATCAAAAGCAATGGCAAAATTGCACGTATTTTGGAGCATAAAAATATTATAAAATCGAAAGACAACACGTAAGACCATTTCCATTCAAGTGTACTGCCTTTGGGTTAAAGATTTTATCTAAGTTAGATATAAGGGATAAATGTTATGAAACAGAAAATCTGAAATTAAAACCAAAAATTTTGCTATTTAACGTGGAACAGCATCAAGTTTCTCTCCCCCCGCCCCCCGAAGTTCAAGATATTGCCGTGGCATAATCATGTGAGCTTGAAGGACTGCTTTATGTATAGGGTAATCAGCCAGGAACATGAGTTGCAATCAGACGTTGTGATGTACATTGTACTAGAAAAAGTACCACCCATCTAATTAATGCAGAAGGCTTCAGAGAAACTATAATGGATGGAAACCTGATTCCACTGGGAAGCATACATTGTAACAGCAAACACTGAATGGGCAAAGGTGCTGGGGAGAACATGAAATACACCTCAACAGAGGGAAATGTGTGGGCACCTGTCTGGCTCAGTCTGTGGAGCACCCAACTCTTGATCTCCAGGTTGTGAGTTTGAGCCCCACATTGGGTGTAGAGATTGCTTAAAAATAAAAATTAAAAAAAGATAGGCTGTTTTAGAATCTTCTACGGTAATGGCATGGAAATGATCCTTGGTTCAGATGGGAAGAAGGTAAGGAGTTGTAAAGTAAGAACTGCAAGAGACACTGATGGATCGTCTTGGAGATAATCCAAGGGTGGAATTATTGGGATCTCTCTTGCACTAATGTGGGAAAGTGCTACATGGGACAAATGTGATGAGACAGAATTATACCAGTGTATTCCTACATGTAAGGTAAGTTATTTCTGTCCAATCTACCCTCCAAAAAAGGAGTTTCCTTTACATAAAAGTCCTTATGATACAATGTCTCGATTTCTCACTTTATTTTGTACAGCAAATTGTACTGGGGGAACCACAGTACCCTCAATCATCTGCGCTCAAGCTAGTTTACAGTGCTTCTAGAGGTCACCTCACAAACTAGAAATAAAGGATGCTAAAAGTATTATATATCAATTTTTTTAAGATTTTATTTTTTAAGTAATCTCTACATCCAAAGTGGGGCTCGAACCTATAACCCTGAGATCAAGAGTCACACACTCTACAGACTGAGCCAGTTAGATGCCCCTCAACTTATTTTTTTTAAAGAATTTGTTCCTAGAGATATGATCTCATAATCATCAAGTTTTGCTGTCTTTGTAAACAAATCTCTCTTTTTTTTAAGATTTATTTATTTATTTATTTGACAGAGAGAGAGAGAGATGCAGCGAGAGAGGGAACACAAGCGGGGGGAGTGGGAGAGGAAGAAGCAGGCTTCCCGCGGAGCAGGGAGCCCAATGTGGGGCTCGACGCGGGGCTCGATGCGGGGCTCAATTCCAGGACCCCGGAATCATGACCTGAGCCAAAGGCAGGCGCTTAACGATTGAGCCACCCAGGTGCCCCTGGAAACAAATCTCTTAAAGGCAAAGTAAGTGTCATGTTGTGGTTCACTCAGCTACACATCTATAGGAAGGATGAATAATTTTGCTAATGTTATGTGAATGACTATTTGTGAGATGGGATAAAGTTTCCAATGTCAGTACCACATGCTCAAGAAGAGCTATGTTTTATTTTTTGTGTTTTATTTTTTTACATTTTTTAAAACAATCTCTACCCCCAATGTGGGGCTCGAACTCACAACCCTGAGATCAGGAGTCACATGCTCCCCCGACTGAGCCAGCCAGATGCCCCAAAAAGAGCTATGTTTTAAACAATTTAAAAAGAAATAAAGATGATGAGCTCAGAAAGGGAGATAAATTATTCATAACAGCTATGGGGATGATGAAGGTGTGTGTGAAGAGGAAACAGAATTGTTTCATGAACTGTGACTGGCCAAAAAAAAGAGAAATATTTCTAAGTTACTATTTCTAAACTTATTAATGTAACCAAAATATGTTATCATGTTAAATAAGCAGACATATGATCTAAAAGCATGTACGGGTGCCTGGCTGGCTCAGTCAGTGAAGCGTGTGACTCTTGATCTCTGGGTCCTGAGTTCGAGCTCCACATTGGGTGTAGAGATTACTTAAAAAAAAAAGAAAAAAAAGAAAAAAAATAAAGAAATCTTAAAAAAAAAATAAATAACAGTGTGTATATTCAAGTTGGCCAAAAACCCTTTAAAATAATCTTACTGGGGAGTGCCTGGGTGGCTCAGTCAGTTACGTGTCTCACTTTTGGTTTCCACTCTGGTCATGATCTAATGGGTCATGGGATTGAGCCCCACATGGGATCCATGCTCAGTGGGGAGTCGGCTTGAGATTCTGTCTCTCCCTCCGCCCCTCTCCCTGCTCTCTCTCTCTCAAATAAATCTTAAAAAAATTAAAAACAATCTTATTGGGAAAATGGGAAATTACCTTTTATTATTTAGTCCCATACAGTATACAGAGCAGAGATTTTCTCAAAATTGACCATGGCCTGGAGGAGATACAATACATTAGCCTCCTTGCTCTTTCTGAACCTTCCAACAGTCTACTGGGGCCCATACATATTGACAGAAAGACCAGAGCACTGTTGATCAGGAAATCAGGTTTCTGGTATACCTTGCCTAGCATAGCAGTCTCTGGAGAGTTTGGGTAGCTTTTGTTTTCAATGCCCATCATCCTTAAGGTAGATTATTTACTGCAGCTCCAGACGTTTTACTCTGAGAAGAAAAGCTGAGAATCAAAATGAAATTTACCATCCACTATTTTACTACTTTAACTTTCTTCACATCTACTGGAAGGAATAAGCACTCAGTAAATGCCACCTGTTTTTATTATTGTCAGGTTTATATGTGAAGACTTTACATTTTATTTTTAAGATTTTACCTGATTTATTTAAAAATATTTATTTATTCTTTAGAGAGAGAGAGAGAGCAGGAGGGAGGGGCAGAGGGAGAGAGAGAGAATCTCAAGCAGATTCCCCACTGAGTGTGGAGCCTGGCACAGAGCTCCATCCCTGGACCCCGAGATCATGACCTGAGCCAATATCAAGAGTCTGACACTTAACTGACTGAGCCACCCAGGTGCACCCCAATAAAATTGTTTTTTTTTATTAACATAAAATGTATTATTTGTTTCAGGGGTACAGGTCTGTGATTTATCAGTCTTACACATTTCACAGCGCTCACCATAGCACATACCCTCCCCAGTGTCCATCACCCAGCCACCCCATCCCTCCCACCCCCCACCACTCCAGCAACCCTCAGTTTGTTTCCTGAGATTAAGAGTCTCTTATGGTTTGTCTCCCTCTCTGGTTTCATCTTGTTTCATTTTAATAAAATTGTTTTTTAAAGGGTTTTGGCCAACTTGAATATACACACTTTCACTTGTTTATTTTTATATTTATATTTATATTTTTTAAAGATTATTTATTTATTTATTTATTTGACAGAAACAGAGATAGTGAGAGCAGGATCACAAGCAGGGGGAGTGGGCGAGGGAGAAGCCGGCTTCCCGCTGAGCAGGGAGCCCGATGCGGGGCTGGATCCCAGGACCCCGGGATCATGACCTGAGCTGAAGGCAGACTCTTAATGACTGAGCCACCCAGGAGCCCCATATTTTTATTTTTTTAAAAGATCTTATTTATTTGACAGAGAGAGACACAGCGAGAGAGGGAACACAAGCAGGGGGAGTGGGGGAGGGAGAAGCAGGCTTCCCGCTGAGCAAGGAGCCCGACCCTGGGATCATGACCTGAGCTGAAGGCAGACACTTAATGACTGAGCCACCCAGGCACCCCCAAAAATCATATTTTCAATAAAAAAAATCCCACTACCTCCTGAAAGTATGGAGATAAGCTGAAGAGGGACACTTAGTCCATCCTGGGGGTTCTGGAAGGATTTCCTATGGGAGATGGTGGTGCAGAAGAATCTGAAAGGTAAGTAAGAATTAGAAATAGGGAAAAGGTACATGCGTAAAATCATGTACGTCTCACACAGTATTGTTAAAGTAGTTTAGTATCGTCAGATCATACGGTGTGAGTCAGTTGGATGGGAAACACAGATTGAGAAGGAGGGGGAATCCTTCTGTGGAGGACTTTATATGCTAGACTATGGAGATTGGCTTTTACCCTAGGAAATGGAAATGATTACAAACAATAACAGTAGGAACAACAAGAGTACGAGTAAAACCAATAATTGGGAGGGCTCAGAAATAAAATAGGATTTCAGGGGTGCCTAGCTGGCTCAGTCAGTACAGCATGCCACTCCTGATCTCAGGGTAGTGAGTTCGAACCCCATGTTTGCTTGGAGTTTACTTAAAATTTTTTAAAGAGTTACAAAGAAAATAAGTAGGGTTTTAATTTTTTTAGATGTCTTTGGCTGTGAGTCTTAAAAACATTTTGCAATATAGTGATTATTGTTTGGATATTAAGAAAATGAAAGACATGGGTGCCTGGGTGGCTCAGTCGTTAAGCGTCTGCCTTCCGCTCAGGTCATGGTCCCAGGGTCCTGGGATCGAGCCCCGCATCGGGCTCCCCGCTCAGCAGGGAATATTCTTCTCCCTCTCCCACTCCCCCTGTTTGTGTTCCTTCTCTCGCTGTGTCTCTCTCTATCAAATAAATAAATAAAATCTTTAAAAAAAAAAAGAAAGAAAATGAAAGAAATTTCAGAACAAGTGAGCGTCCTTTCCGACCGTACTTAGGCGAACTATGAAGTATTTGAAATTGAGTAGTAGCCATTATTATGTGTAGCCCCTAGATTAAGGACTTTAAATTACTATCTCATTTAATCCTTTGAACAACCCCATGAAGTAGGGGATGACGTCTCAGTTTTATTAGGTAAATAAAATCAATAAAACTTCACCAAAGGTGACCTGACTTGTCCAAAGAAATTGAGTTTAAAACATACTATGATGAAGACTCAATGAGTTTATAGTACTGGTTGACCAGTCCCTGAAAGTTGCTAAACCAGCAACAAAGATTAGGGAGAGGTAACTCCTTCTGTGGGCAGATGCAAAAATGAAGTGTATCAGACTCCACAAAATCCTATCCCATTCTTAGTAATTTGTTGGTAGGCTTTTTTTTTCTTTTTTCTTTTTTTAAGAAAAAAGATAAACTAACCTTTCATAAAGAAAATAATTTACCCAACACAGCACCATTAAACTGGAAGTCCAGCTAGAAAATACTATGGGAAGTTCATGTGAGCTACTGCGTAAACTTTCCAAGATCTAAAACCCGTAAAGAAAGCAGTGGTGTAATTTTGCGAAGACCATTGACTGAGTATCTGCACAAGTGATGATGAGCTGGCTATGCTGTGATTATGAGCAACGTTAACATCTCAGGGGCTTAGGAGGAGAGGGTTATGTTTTGCTCATGCACAATGACCACTGAGGTTTGGCTGAGGGGCTCGCCCTGCTATGCAGACTCAGGCAGCCACCCTACCCAGCCCCGAAGCATATGGAAAACGAGCACACGCCATCGCACCTGGCTGGTAAAACTTACACCTGGAGGAGAAGCACGTAATTTCCGCTCACATGTCATCGGCCAGAACAAGTCACATGGCCACACCTGATTCAAGCAGAATAGGAAATTTCATTCCTACCACGTGCCCAGAGGGGATAACCAAAATTTTGGTGAACAGCATTTAAGGACAACCATGGTGAAATCTTAAGAAAAATAGCAGTGAGCAGGGGTACCTGGCTGGCTCAGTTGGTAGAGCACGCGACTCCTGATCTCAGGGTCGTGAGTTCAAGCCCCACCTTGGGCATAGAGCTTACTTTAAAAAACAAACAAACAAAAAAACAAGAAAGAAAGGAAGAAAGAAAGAAAAGAAAAATAGAGGTGAAAAACACCTCAGAAGAGGAAAGTTGTGGAGTGAGGAATGGCACTGGTCCTTATAATTATGTGGACACTTGATGACTTATTCATTAATGGTGCCTAAGAGGAGAATAGGGTTTAATACAAAATTTTTATAAAATGTGTTGCAGTAGTTGACCAATTTATGCTGTGAGAAGTTTGTTGAAAAATTCCGTAGGATCTCTCACTGGACATATTACTGACGAGGTCACACTAAGGCATAGTAGTGTATGTGTTAATCATCGTCCTCCGCCATCGTCAGAAGCTCAGTCAAAGCCCTTCATGTTACTTCCAATTTTTTTTTTTTTTAAGTGATTCTAATGGTTTTTCCTATTGCATGGCTATCTGCTGGCATTAAGCTTAAGGAACTTCTTTTCTTATGAATCTATGTACAAACATTTCACACATGAGTTATGATTCTACATATCACTGTTCCTATACTATCTTCAGTAGAATATCTAATTTTATTCATTTATTTATTTTAAGATTTTATTTATTTATTTATTTGACAGAGAGAGACACAGCGAGAGAGGGAACACAAGCAGGGGGAGTGGGAGACGGAGAAGCAGGCTTCCCGCTAAGCAGGGAGCCCGATGCGGGGCTCGATCCCAGGACCCTGGGACCATGACCCGAGCCAAAGGCAGACGCCTAATGACTGAGCCACCCAGGCGCCCCAGAATATCTAATTTTAAACCATTACATAGGAGCACCTGGGTGGCTCAGTCGTTAAGCGTCTGCCTTCGGCTCAGGTCATGATCCCAGAGTCCTGGGATTGAGCCCCACATCGGCTCCCTGCTCCGCGGAGTAGCCTGCTTCTCCCTCTCCCACTCCCCCTGCTTGTGTTCCCTCTCTCGCTGTGTCTCTCTCTGTCAAATAAATAAAATCTTCAAAAAAATAAATAAACTATTACATAAAAAATGAACTAGATAATTCAAACATTTTTCATTACTGAAATAAGCTCTATTCCAGGGAAAATCTGATCTTGTGGCTTCGTTCTCCAAAAAGAACAGATTCCTCCTTTTGGAAAGCACATGCAAGGAGAGGTTAGGTCAAGTTCTTCCAGAAGTGGACCCTGAGACCAGGATTCAAGGACAAGTACTGTGGTTTATTTGGGGTGTGATCTCAGAAAGTACTGGTAGGGAGAGACAAGGAAGGAAGGAAGGAAGGGAGGAAGGAAGGAAGGAAGGAAGGAAGGAAGCCAACATAGGTTTCCTTAAAGAGCAGGTTATTGCTGTGGGCAACAGTTCAAAGTTGGGGACCTCTGGGAGACAGTGTAGAATAACACAACTCAGTATAGTCCTACCTCCACACTGGGCTATTTTTATACTGACTCCCTGATTCCTCGAGGGCTACTCTAAGGACTATTAACTGCCTGACACTTCTGGCCTGTCCCCCTGCACTGGCAAAGTGGGGTCTGGCAGCCAGAGGAAGCCTCTGAACAGAGAAGCAGAGAGGGCAGAGAATTGCAGTATGATGCTGGGGTGCCAATAGGAAGCCGGTGACATAGGGGTGTGGCCCCAGATGGAGCTGCAACACTGCCAGTAGAGAGAGGATACTTGGGTTTCTGAGCCCATTTGCCGAGACAGCCATCTTTGACCCGAGATGCTAATTAACTTTTAAAAAAATATTAAAAATGTGGTGGCCTGTGAGAAAAGATGGCATCTTTTTTAAAAGGTGGCAGTCGGCTGGGTCATACACAGTGTGGCCCAGGTGTGGGCCTTATTATAGAGATGGGGGAACTCTGACTTATTAAGGTGCCAGAATCTCTGGAGAATTCACTTAAAAAAAAAAAAAAGATTTATTGGGGCACCTGGGTGGCTCACTGGGTTAAGAGCCTGCCTTCCCCTCAGGTCATGACCTTGGGTCCTGGGGTAGAGGCCCCTCTAGCTCCCTGCTCAGCGGGGAGTCTGCGTCTCCTTCTCCCTCTGCCCTTCACCCCAGCTCATGCACTTGCTGGTGCTCTCTCTCTCTCTCTCTCTCGCAAATAAAATCTTAAAAAAAAAAGATTTATTTACTTATTTTAGAGAGTGGGGGAGGGGCAGAGACAGAGGGAGAGAGAAAATCCTCAAGCGGATTCCACTGCAGGACCCTGAGATCATGACCAGAGCCAGAAATCAAGAGTCTGCCCCTTAACCAACTGAGCCACCCAGGCGCCCCGAAATCACTTTGTTCATAAGCAGGTTGGGAAAGAGAGCTACCTCAAACAGCTGACAGGAGTGTTTCATAAAGCACGGAGAAGGCCTTCTGAAGGCCATATTGACTTTTCACCTGGCAAATGACCCTTACTCCTCAGTCCTTGAGCAAAGAGAGAAACAAATAGATATTTTCAAAGGATTGGTAATGTTTTAATAGGTTCAATTAGTACACTGTAACAGCAAGTGGGGGACTGGGTGTTCCTTAGAAGTTAGAGAACGTCTTCGTTGATGGACCCTCTAACAAGTATTTTTGCAAGGCGGCAGAAGAGAATTGTCTCCAAGTACTGACTTTCTCATTATTTTCCAAGCAGATCCCTGATGATAGCAAAAGGTAAGGGTTTGTCTTGGGGCGCGGGGTGGGGAGGGGGAGGGTAGACTTCTCCTAAAAGGAGAATTCTGGAAGTCATCATCTTCAACAAAGAGGACAATGTGCCAGACTGGAGCGGGTGGGGGCTGCTTTCTCTTTGTGGCTGGTCGCGGTGCCTTCGGGGTTCCCGACCCAGGATGAGGCTTCCGAGCTTTTGCGGTGGGCGAGGGGCTGGCCGCGAGACGCGGGGCCCGGGGAGGGGGCCGCACAGGTGCGGGGCCGTTGGGCGGCGGGGGAGGCCCGCGCGCCGGGCCCGGGGTCCCGCGTCTGCGGCCTCGGGCTGCGGGCCGCCACGGCCGGGCGGGACGGGGCCGCGGGCACTCCCAGCGGCGCTCGCTCGCGCGCGCTCGGCCTCCCGCAGCCGCCCCGGCCGCCGCCCTCGCCTCGAGGGGCCCCCTCCTTCCTCCGGCCCCGCGGCCCAGCACTGCCCGCACCCGACCTAGAGAAACTCGTCCCGTTCTCTGCAGGCAGCGGGGGGCGGGGAGCGCGTGCTCCTGCCGCCCCGGCCCCGTGGGCAGCCCAGCGCGCGGGCTGGGAGCGGCGGCGCGACGAGTGCTGCTCCTCCTGCGGGAGGGGACGGGGAGAGGGGATGCTGGGCCCCTGAGACGACGGTCCCCGTTTCTCCGGCTGCTCCCCGCGCCGCGCGCTAACTCTGGGGGAAGTTGTTGCAAAGTTTCCGAGAGCGGCGTGGGCTCGTGCGAGCGAAGCGCGGGGCGGGGTGCGGACGCGGGGAGGCGAGGACAAGCGCTCCTCGCGGCGTCTTTGTTCTGCTCCGGGGGAAAGACCTGGCAGGGAGTCGCCGGGCGCGCACTGGGACCGCCAGCCGCGACATTCCGGACCCAGCAGGGGCTCTTTGCTCCCGACCTCCTCCTTCAGGCCGCCCCTCACCCCCCAACCCCACCGCGACAGTGCCTCCAAGTCCCCAAGCCTCCTTCCCTAGCCCAAACTTCACCTACCCGCAACGATCCAAAGTCTGGGGTGGGGGAAGAAAGAGGGTGCAGGAGAAGGGGCGCCACGGGCCGGATACCTCCCAAGGGGTGGGTGTTTGCTTTGGAAGGCTTGGGTTTTGTTCCTTCGCCCTAGAAGCTGCCTCCCCACGCGGCCCCCCATTCTCTCCATTTCCCCCACCTCCCGGCTCTCCTCCTCTTCAATTCTAGTTAAATCTAGGAGAAAAATGAGCGCTGCTCGCAGTCCCTCAGAGAGCCAGTGCAGTGGCCCCGAGTAGGGATGAGGGTCTAGGGATGGGGCGAGGTGAGGATGGGGTCTCCGACTCTGGAGGTCGGGGAACGACTGGTAAAAGGCCTGGGGAAGGGTCTGGAATTGTTCCGGGTCCGAGACACCTGATTTGCTCTGGGCAAGGCAGTGGGTGAGGGCACGGAAAGAGGGGATGCTCGGACGGCACACGCCGCGCCAGGGGGTAGAAGATGGGGAGGCGGCGAGGGGCCCCGAGTCAGACCTTCGGGTGGTGGAGGGAAGGGAGCGGGCGAGCGAGCGGGCGAGCAGCCCTGGGCTCCAGGGTCTCCGGGAGCGCGGTCGAGAGCGTAGCCGTCGCGGTTTGAGGTTAGGGAAGTTCGGGGTGTGAGAGGTGGGCGCGGTGCTCGAGGTGGGAAGCCGCCCTCGGAGTCCCTGGACCGAGTAGTGCAGCGCCGGCAGCAACAGGTAGCCCCGAGGGGTGGAGGCTCCGGTTGGCCCCCGAGCTGGCTTTGTCCGGCAGATTAGAGTGCTCTCCCAAGGGACTGCGCTGGGGTGGGTGGGTGGGGGAGGAGAACTAAAAAAAAAACAACACTTGGAGCCCCCTTTGAGTTGTTTTGGTGTGTTGGGTGGGTGGAGGACGGTGAATCTGAGTGTAGGAAAGAGGATGGAGAGCCACCACCTCGGATTGCGTAATGCCTTTATCTTATGGGGTTGACCCCCTACCCTTAGCATATCGTCTCCCGGGATGATGGGAAACTGACAGAAACTCGATGCCAAAGTGGACTGTTCACATTGATTGGCAGGGAAAGTGCAAACAAAGAGGTGCATCTCCCGGAAACAATGATTTTGGAGATTTCCCCCCCGGAGACTCGTGCGCGTTGGGGAGGCGGGGGATAAAAGGGTGGTGGGCGGGAGGGGACCAGGACGGGCATCTCCTGGGGAAAGTTTCGAGTGAGGTCGCGGGAGGAGAGGGTCGGGGCAGAGTTGCGTGGAACTGGGAACTGAGCCGCCCGGGCCGCCTCGGAGGTTCCCGAGCCGGGCGGGAGATGCGGGGAGAGGGAGGGGGCGGGGAGGGGAGGGGAGGGAGAGAGGAAGAAGGGGTGAGAGGGAGAAACCTGCCGCCGCTCGCCGCCTCTTTGTCTGCTCCGGGACTTGGAACAAAAGGGGGAACTCTGATGAACTCTCTCCTCCCCTCTCCCCCGGACGCCCGGGTATCTCCCTCTCGCAACTTTGCCGCCGCGACTTTCTCCGCTGTCAGGCCACACGAAAGTGTCCGAGCACCTCGCAGACGGCAGCGAGGGAAATGGCCCTTAAAAGTGCGACGAGGTGGGGGAAGAGGTGAGTGGAAATTGTTGTCTTGTTTACCTCTCTCCCCCTGAACGCTCCCGACTCCCCGCCCTTCGGAGGACGGAGGCGTAGTCCGGTGGCGAAGTTTGGCTGGTAAGTTGTACCTCCTTTCCCTGTTTCCTTCTCTTTTGTTCTTTAACGAACTTGCACAGATTGTTTTATTTGTTGGTTTTTATTAGGCAACAGCCAGACAAGGCATTTCTCTCAAGTGCCTTATTACAGGAGGAGCTGGGGGAGATGGGGGCACGGGTATCTCAGGGGGGCATTGCCTGGCTTTCTCCCAGCTGCGCCCATACTGGAGAGAACTTGCTGAAATGGATGGGGACAAGGCCAGTCTCACCCCCACCCCGCCCCGACTTTGATCATGCGAAAGAAAGAGATACGGAGGTGGGGGTTTTAGAAGTTAATTGTCTGCGGAGCGCTCTGCGGAACCAACGCACAATAGCAAAGCTGCAACAATAGAACGCAGAAGAGGTTTGGGTTGCAGGGGAGTGGACTGTTGAGTTTGTGGTCAAGGGGGGTTAGAGCAAACAGGTAAGAGTTCAGAAAGTTTTCTTTGGGGCTGGGGTAGGGTGGAGGAAGCCACAGGTTTCCGACTGTCAGAGATGCAGGGATGGAGGGATGGGGCCTGGACCACTAGTTAGGAGTCGGCCATCCTGACCGCCCCTTCCAGTTTCGCGACCCACCCAGAATAGCCTATGCAATCCTCGAGATCCACTACCACCTCTCTCACGGAACCCCCTCCTCCCCGCCACCCCCCATTTCATTGTGTTTGAATAGAAAGGGGATCGAGAGCCCCAGGAGCTCCTCAGACCCAGCGGTCTGCCCCGCCTTTTGTGTTTTAACCTTTTGTTTCTATCTGCCACGCCCGCCCAAAAGGGGGATGGCCCTGGCTGCTTCTGCGGGGTGGCGAGGCTGCCCGATTCCCTCCTTATTTATAGGCAAAGGGAACCTCCCGAAACTGCTCCCCCAAGTAGCTTCACTTTGCAGTCTTTCTAGGTGGGTTCTTGCTCAAGCTGGACCCCTCCACAACTAGTAAACATGTCCACTTACCATGAAATTTCTCTCGGTGCTTTCCCACTTTCCCACAAAAGTTGTTTATCTGTCCCATCACTTGGTGAATAGACATTTAGGGACAAAGTTGGGAGTTTGTGGAAAGTGGGCAAATGTAGTTGGCTCTAGGGGTTATCATGTGCTCAAATATTAGGAGTGGCTTCTCACATTCAACAATGCAAATTTAGGTCATTATCTTCAGGTATGTTTTATGGGATCCTTCCAAATACCAAGGTAATTTATCACCTTCTCCACTTTCCTCTCCTGTCCCCACCCCTGAGCTAGAGGCTTTCCTCACCCCCTTGGACTTAGTCACCCGCCTTTTCATTTGGACATGATAAATGAAGTAGCAGACTGAATATGCGGCTGCTTACTGGGGGAAACACCCAAACAGTCTGTTTTAACTTCTTAAAGTTATGATTTTGTATAGTATCGTATAGAGTATCCATGATTTAAGACTTGCAGCTAGAAATGATTCAAGTGCCAGAACTATGTATATGAAATCTATTATGGCTATGGTTACTGATTTTTTTTTTTTTAAAGAAACTGAGTGTGTAGAATGACTTGGAAGCTAACGTTAATTAATTTCAATTGTATAGGTGCAATTATTATTATCAGCATCTAGAAAGCATCATGCATTGTTCTTACTGGATCTTCCTATCAATGAACATTATGGAAGTACCAATATAGCATCAAGTCCTTCCTGGATGGAAAGTTTTCAAACTTCTTCGTTTGGAATTACTTAAACATTAGGATGTTGGGATTTTTGATGATGCCTTCCTTATGTGGATTACTACAGTTTGGTTACTGGGAATTCTCTACCTCAATGAAGGTACGTTTCTTTTTCAGTACCCTGTAAGCATTCGTTTTGGGGCTGGTGCTTATGCCATTTGAGAATTGTCTAGCTGTTGCCTGATGAAAATGATTTATGACGTTGGGTTTCCTTGTTTTGAACCGGTTTTTGTAAGTTCATTTTCATATGGAATGATGATTTGCGTACTTCTGATGAAACTTTACTAATTTTACACTAGGTCCCTCAACATTAGTGCACATAATGAATGTGGATTATAAAGTCACTAAGGAAAGTTATATAACAATGATGGGTCCAATGAGCACATGTCTTATTTTATTTCTGATTCATTTTGTTTTTAAATCTGGCAGTGGATGTTTATGTATTTGCAGAACTTTTGTGGTTTGCATTAATTTTTTTTTTTTTACTTTTGATATTGCATTTTGGTAAACAAAATCCAAAAGTGGCCAGAAATAAATGAATTCCTAATAATGGGGGCCACTATAAAGTACAACAAGTTCTATCAGAAGGAAAACTTGACTGTGTATAACAAGAGAGGCTGTAAATTTATTTAATTTTTATAGTATACATCAAGTTTTTATAGTGTTCATTAAGAGTCTTATAGTCCCTCTTTTAAGTCCTTACAATTCGTTTTTATTAATTTCTGTGAGGAAGCAGTTAAAAGTTCACATAAATACTGCCGGTAATACAAAAGTATTTTGATACAGCATATACTTTCCTTGTCTAGCAGTTGTTTGCCATGGAAAGTGAGAGTTTCCTTTGTTTAAAATAGGTTGATTTGAAATGATTTAAGTTGTCGGATTTCATCCTCAAAAATGATTCAAGTTCAAGGTGGTTTAAAATCCTACAGATGGAGAATATCATTGGTATAGTATGGTTTTGGGAAATGTTAAGGTCTGGTCAAAGATGATAATTGGGAATTGGAAATATTTTTATCCTGCTGTAGGTCGAAAAAAATATTGTGATTTGCTTCTTTCCAGTTGTATAAACTTGGGCAAGCTACTTAACCTTCTTGGACTTTATTGTCCATAAAATGAAGGTTAGGCTAAAGAAATTTTAAGAAACTTTTGACTTTAAGATTTTGTGATTTGTTGATTGCTCTTGTAATTAAGGTGCATCCTCTCTTGTGAAGTTTGTTTTTAAATTGTTGAACAATAGACTTAGTGACTTGGAAAACTTCATATATATTAATAATAGTTATTTCATATGAATGCTTAGCTCAGGGAGTATTCAGGAAATATGTTCTAAATTTTTTGTAAAATATACTTTCAGGAAAGTGTACTGTATGGAAATGCCAGATTTCCTCATGTGTTTTCAACAAAAGTTACCCACTGGAATATTTTTTGGGGGGTAGAGAGTGCAGTGTTATTTCCCAGAAGGTGTTTTACCTACAAATGTCTGAACTGAGTGTGTTTGGATTTGTTCCAATGGCCACCCAGAGTGGGGCTCAGACATGGGCTTGGAATGAAACAGACCTGAGTTTGAATCCCAGCCTAGGCATATTGATTTCCTTGGGTCTCAGTTTTCTCACTTGTAAGTGGGGATCATAATACTTATCCAATGGGGTCATTGTGGGGAATATATTTTTAAAATGCGTATGTGTAAGAAAAAAACTTAATATAGGGATAAAGATCTATAAACATACAGTAAGAGGTACTATTATTACCTTTCACAATGAATTAGTGATGTCTTATTACTTCCAACTTTCTTTGTTGACTGCCGTACAAGTTTCAAGCCACATTAACCAAAAATAGTCACTGAAATATTCAGTCCAGTTGGATAGAAGTTTTTACATATTCAAATATTTTTTCCTCTAAAAATATGTTCTATTCACTTCTTTTATCCAGTTAAGTGTGGATTAATCCACTTCAACAAACTTTCCTTTATAAGTCTTACGTGTGTAAGCATATTGCTGAAGGTTATGGCTTCAACTTGGGAGTATGTGGTCCTTCCATTCCTCACACAACTTTCTGTAAATTGAGATAATAGCAAGTTTCTAGAATTGATTTACTCAAATTCTCTATTTTCAATGCTAACCGTGATGAGTAGACTTAAGTTTTAATATTGTTGTTCACTTTTCAGCTATAATATAAAGTGATGGTCCAGTGGTTTCTTGATGAGGACATTAAGAACTCTAGCCTATTTTCTGATATTAGTTTTTATAGAATGGTCCTTACTTAAATAAAAAAGTTAGTATAAACAACACTTAGAAGAATAGCATATCATGTACAAGAAAGTTTAAAGTCCTGGATTTTCATTTTCTAGATCTGAGATTTAGCAAGACATACTGCTTTTTCTGAGTGATGATTTAGTTTGAGGAAGATTATATCCATTTACCCTTAGTGACTTGGAAAACTTTAAACAGAGTTTAAAATGATAAATTCCTTTACATTTTCTATACAATGTTAATTCTTAAATTATAGCCAAATATACTTAATAACTTTACGAGAAGTATCAAACTTTATAGTCTTGGTTATTTGAAACCGTTGATGTGGACTAGTTCCAATTATTGAAACCAGAGCAATATACCAAGGTATTCACAATAAACTTGCTTAGTAAGAAAATCTAAACAGTCAGCTCTGCCTTCTAAAAATGATGAATACAATACATACTAAGCATCTTATAAGTAAAGCATTTATTTAGCTTTGAACTTTATAATAAGTCTAGGGGTGATTGCCTGCATATTTTGTTGTGTTTTGAGTACTGTTTCTACGTATTTATTTGCTATGAGTTTCTTTAGGTATATTAGGTGCTCCCAAATTTACTTTGGTTTCTTCTTTATGGCCTCACATTGGCTGATTTTTAAATGCCAGCCATTTCTAAGAACTTTGATGGTATTTCTGCTCATTGTTCAAGATACAGGTGTTTAAAAATATATCTATTATGAACCTATGAAACCTACTTTGGCCACCCATTCTTAACTTATTCATTCTTTTAAGTAGTATTTATTTAGTCCCTTCTATGTGCCAGGCATTGTTCTAAGCCTCGAGGATATAAGAAATAAAAATCCTGCACTCTTGGACCTTTTCACAATGACAATAAGACAGATGTTAAAAGGTGGTGACTGTTGTTGAGAAAACTAAACCAGAAAAGAGAGATAGGGAGTGGGGGAGGGGAGGTTGCTACTTTCAGTTGATTGGCCAAGGATGACCTCATGGCGAAGGTGACCTTTGAGGAATGATTTGAAGGAAGTGAAGGAATGAGCTGTGTGATGGTGGGTAGAGGAACATTTGGGCAGTGGCATGACAAGTGCCTGGTTAATCAACAAAAGCGAGGAGGGCATAAGCAGCTGAATGGTGGTGTAGATGAGGTCAGAGAGGAAATAGGAATATGGTGGGCAGATCACATGGTTCTTACAGGCCATTGTGAGGACTTTGGATTTTTCATGGCCAGGGATGAGATACCACGGAGGGGTTTTAAACAATGATTGACCTGCTATAACTAATGTTGCAGCAGAATGACTCGGGTGAGTGGAGACCCAAGGTGGGGCAAAGGGTAGAAACAGGGAGACAGACTATTTAGGAAGCTTTTTCAGGTTTTAAGAGGTGATGTCCGCTTGGTACAAGTGGTGTGGTGAGAAGAGGTCGAATTCTGAAGATATTTGGGTTGGAGGATTGTCTGGTGGATTGGATAGGAGGTATGAGAGAAAGAGAGGAGTCAAGTATGATTCTGAGATTTTTTGATTTGAGCACATGAATGGACCAAATGTCCATGAACTGAAATGAAGTGTGGGCTTGGGGTCAGGGAGACCAGGAGCTTAGTTTGGACCCATGGAGACATGTTTTGAGCATCTAGGCAGTTTGATACACAAGTCTGGTTTTCAGGGAAGGAATCTCAAGAAGCAAATTTGTGAGTTGGAAGGCATGAAATGCCATTTAAAGCCACAATACTGGATGAGATCACCAGGAGAGTAAATATAGGAAGAAAAGAGGTCTAGTTACTGAGCCCTCCAGATTTAGGAGTGGAGAAGAAGGGAAGGTCAAGTAAAGGAGAGTGAGGAGGGGCTACCATCGAGGTGGAAGCCCAGTGAAGAAAGGGTCTCCAGCAGAAAGGCAAGATCATCTGTTTCAAGTGCTGCCAACAGATTGAGCAAGGTGACAGTTGAGAATAGGGCTTGGGTTTGGCATTTGGGAGGTCATTGCTCGTTGGTAGTCTTGGCTAAGAGCAGTTTTGGTAAATGGTGAGAGGTCACATCTTTTTTCCTATTTGTGTGGTCCATTACATAACTTAAAACATCTCTTCTGTTCCAACTAGAATTTGTCAGTACTTTATAGTTGATAAAATGCTTTCACATAGGTCATCTTAGTGAAGTCTCATAGCAGCCTGAGGGAGATGGGAAGGTAATGTCTATGTTTCTAGTACAGAAGAAAACATCGAGACTCGAAAGTAAAGTGATTTGTCCAAATTCACCCAAATATATGATAGAGCTATCTTTTAACTGCAAACCCTTTGCCATTCACAGTAGGGGAGATAGTAATAATAAAACAAAGTCCACTATACTCTTGACAGAGGTGGTAATAGCAGTAGGTACCAAGTATTGAATTAAATCAGAGAGGAAGTGATTATCTTTTGGGGTCAGAGAAGACTTTCTCCAGTTGGGATTTAAAAGATGCATAGCATTTTCGCATCTGGGCAAAGGGGAAGAACATTCGAGGCTTGGGAAATAGGATGTGCAAAAACACGGAGGGATGAAACATGAGATGACAACTGGAATGCATTTGGGATGCTTTCGCTGTTTGATTCACCCTGACATGAAGGAGAGTGGATGGGAGGTAGGGTGGAGTGATATAGCAAGGGCTCGTTCAAGCTTGAATTGAAATATGGTTTTAAATAAAACAACTCTTAGGTACCATCTTGTTTTTTTAAAGTTTATTTATTTAAGCAATCTCTATACCCAGTGTGGGGCTTGAACTCACGACCCTGATATCAAGAGCTGCACATTCTACCCACCGAGCCAGCCAGGCGCCCCTCAGTGCCATCTTAAATGTGCCTCATGCCATGCAAGGTAGTTCTACACAACCTAGTTAGAAATGCCTGAACATATGTACATCACCACAAATGCACTGTCTTAATCTCTTCTGGCTGCTATAACCAAGTCCCACAGACTGGGTGGCTTATGGACAACAGGGACTTATTTCTGGCAGTCCTGGAGGCTGAGGAGCCCAAATTAAAGGGACCAGCAGATTCAGTGTCTGCGGAGGGCTGGCTTCCTGGTTCATAGATGGCTATATTTTTGCAGTGCCCTCACATGGTGGAAGGGGCAAAGGGTCTCCCTGGGATCTCTTTTCTAAGAACACTAATCCCATTCATGAGAGTGCCACTCACATGACCTAATCACTGTCCACAGGCTGCATCTCCAAATATCACCACATTGGGCATTAGGTTTCAACGTAGGAATTTTTTTGGTGGGAGCGGGGATACAAGCATTCAGTGTACAGCATGTATATTTTCAAAATGGTATTCATCCTTCAAAATGAAATATCTCTGAATCCTACACTACTGAAGAGGACTGGGTGACTCTAGTCTATATCAATCAGGACGCTTTTGGCTTCAAGTAAGAAAATACTTAACCAAAAGTGGGTTAAAAAGTAAGGGTTTTTATTTTATTTTACTTTTTGGTTTTACATTAAAGAAATTTGGAGTAGGGCTATTGCAGGACTGGCTAATTTAGCTAATTTTGCAGCTCAGCAATACTATGTTTTCTGGGGGCGCCTGGGTGGCTCAGTCGTTAAGCATCTGCCTTCGGCTCAGGTCATGATCCCAGGGTCCTGGGATCGAGCCCACATCGGGCTCCCTGCTCTGCGGGAAGCCTGCTTCTCCCTCTCCATCTCCCCCTGCTTGTGTTCCCTCTCTCGCTGTGTCTCTCTCTGTCAAATAAATAAAATCTTAAAAAAAAATACTATGTTTTCTGGTTAGCTGACTTTTTCCTTTTGGTTCTGAGTTGTTATAGTGTTAAGCATCATGTCCCCATTTGGGAACCTAAGATATATGTACACACACACACACACACAGGCTCACACACACACACACCATTTTTAGAAGTTTATATCATGCCTGAAATACCCTCTGTGCCCATTTGCCGTCAATTTCTCTTCCCACCCATTGGTCTCAGGCAACCGTTAATGTACTTGCTGTCTCTATAGATTTACCTTTTCTGGACATTGCATACTTAAATGGAATTACACAATTAGTAGTCTTTTTGTTTGGCTTCTTTTGCTTACCATAAAGTTTTTGTTTTTAGATTTATTTACTTCCTTATTTTAGAGAGAGCGAGAGAGCTGGGGGAGGGGCAGAGGGAGAGGGAGAGAGATTCCTCAAGCAGGCTCCCTTCTGCTGAGCACAGAGCCTGATGCAGGCTCAGTCCCAGGACCCCAAGGTCATGACCTGAGCTGAAACCCAGAGTCGGATGCTTAAACGACCGAGCCACCCAGGCGCCCCTTGCTTACCATAAAGTTTTTGAGGTCTGTCCCTATTGTTACCTGCATCAGTAGCTTGTTCCTTTTTATCGCTGAGTACTGTTCCATTGCATGGATATTCCACATTTGTTTTTCTGCTCACCAGGTGATGGACACGTGGGTGGTTTCAGCTTCTTAGCTATCACAAATGCTGCTGCTGTGTACGTTTATGCATAAGGTTTTCATGCACACACATTTTCATTTCTCTTGGGTGGATAGGTGGGACTTGACTTGCTGTAGTGTATGGCAAATTTATATCCAACTTTTTAGGGAACTGCCAAACTGACTTACAAAATAAGGGGTATCATTTGACAGGTTTGAGGATTAACCAGCAAGGTATCAGAGTTCCAGTTTCTCCACATCCTGGACTTTTATATCTTTTTAGGAATGAGGGAAACTTCCGAAGAAGTTGAGACGATTTCCCAGGGCACCGACAGAAGCCCATGACAAAAACTAGTCACTGAAAAGGGGCCTGGGATTATTCTGGGAGGCGTGGGCTGATCCAGGAACACCCAGGCCTCGGAAAGAGACTCATGACATACGTCCGCGTCCAGTGTCAGAACAGAACTGTTGGGGGACGGCTTGTGTGTAGGTGACCGTGAGACTCAGCCATATGTCCGTGTGCCAGGCTAAAGACGTATTATTGGTATAAACATACAAAGCAGAGCCAAGTGCTGTGTTGATATGACAATTACGATTGAAAAGGTAGCCACAAACTCAAACAGAAATAATACATTCTATGGCAATTCAGGTTAGTCTCTGCCTATCACAGTAAGAATTTCTTTCTTTTTTTTTTTTTAAAAAGTCTTTTTTTTTTTTTTTTTAAGATTTTTTATTTATTTGCGAGAGAGACAGTGAGAGACAGAGAGCATGAGAGGGAGGAGGGTCAGAGGGAGAAGCAGACTCCCCGCTGAGCAGGGAGCCCGATGTGGGACTCAATCCCGGGACTCCAGGATCATGACCCGAGCCGAAGGCAGTCGCTTAACCAACTGAGCCACCCAGGCGCCCAGTAAGAATTTCTGAAAATGAACCTGTCCGAACGAATCACAAAGCAGGCACAGTCTTGGTGAGTGACTCTGTGGGCTGTTGCTAAGCCCCTGCATTCCTTTCCTATGAAGTACCGTGTAATTTTTTTTGGCATTTCAGTAACAGTTTTTTATAATCTTGGTTAAGTGTAAGTTAACAGCCACCCCAATCCTTGGCTTAAGATATAGAAAGATATTTAGACTATGTTCAGTGTTGGACAACTTGGCAGCAACCGAGCTAGGATGAAAAAAACAAAACAAAACAAAAGAAAACCCAAGATGGTATTTTCAAAGTCTGCATTATTCTTTTATTAGTTCCTTTAAAATCTGTTTTCTATTGTGAGTTTTAGCATGCAATCAGGATAGGTAAACCCACTGTCTGTGTAGGGTATTGGTGCCGTCCTCTCTGTCAACATCCACAGCACGCGGGCCCCACGGTTATTTCCGTGGAATGATGGAATGTCAAGTGATTCATGCGTGCAAGTCCCTGAAAATCTGAAAAGCAAAAATTTTGCTAATTTGAATGCATCGATCAATAATTCAGATGACTTAGGCAAAGCTGTAGATAAATTATGTTTGACATTGATTTCTGTGATGCTACTTCCTTTAAAATTTTTTGTTTTTTCTCTTCAAATCTTTAAAGTAGGTCCCAGTATAAACTGTGACCCCTAGAATTTTGTAACTGTGGTCTTAGTACTAACATGTTGAATCATACAGTCTCTACTTAACAAGAATCCAAACAATCCCAGTAGCTCTCTCATTCTGGGTAATTGATTCTAGAGATGGAGAAAGCCAGGAAGAGAAATGTAAGTTTCTTAATTATTGGTCTTAGTGGGTATGAAGTATACATCTTAAAGTGTATAGTTTAGTGTGCTATTTCTCAGAGGAGGAATAACCATTACGGAAACCTGGGATGTTTGTGCAGCAGTATTTTATCTATCCTCTTTTTTTTTTTTTTAAAGATTTTTATTTATTTATTTGACACAGAGAGACACAGCGAGAGAGGGAACACAAGCAGGGGGAGTGGGAGAGGGAGAAGTAGATTTCCCGTGGAGCAGGGAGCCTGATGCGGGGCTCGATCCCAGGACCCTGGATCATGAGCTGAGCCGAAGGCAAACGCTTAATGACTGAGCCACCCAGGTGCCCCTATTTATCCTCTTAAAAAAAAAAGATTTATTTATTTATTTGAATAATCTGTACAGCAACATGGGGCTCGAACTCACAACCCCGAGATCAAGAGTCACATGTTATACCAACTGAGCCGGCCAGGCACCCCAGTATCTTATACATCCTTGTATTTGATTGTCTCTCGAATCCCATGGAGTAGGTGTTAGTAACATTCTCATTTTACAGGTGAAGAAGTTGGGGCTCAGAGAAGTATCTAGCCTCAATAACCAAACTAGTAAATAGAACAAGGTGAATGTAAATTAATTAGAGATCAGCAGTGTAAACAAGGAGAAGAAAGAATATCCCCTGGAGAGATCCCCAGATAATTTTTCTGGTTTCACATTGACATGATTTACTCTTTTTTTTTTTTTTTTTTCTTAAGAGGAGAGGGAGGGAGAGAGGGGAGGAGGGGCAGAGGGAGAGGGAGAAAGAGAATCTTAAGCAGGCTCCATGCCTACTACCAAGCCGACATTGGGCTCGATCCCATGACCCTGAGATCATGACCTGAGTCAAAATCAAGAGTTGGATGCTCAACCAACTGAGCCACCCAGGCGCCCCCGACGTGATTTATTCTGCAAATACTGTGAATATATTTTGAGACCCAGACATTTAATCAGGCTTAAAGGGAGGATGGTCTGCTCTGATGGTGCTTTTAAATTCCCGAAAGATTGTTCTACAAGCTGTAGTTGAGAAGCTAGCATGTTGGTGAAAGTAGTAGCGTTCGAGAGTTTTATTTATTAGATTTTAATGGGATGGTGTCATTATTGGTCATGAATGTCCCAGAGATGATACATAACAATATTCCTAGAATCCCCATTCTGTAGCAAAAAAGTCCCCCCCAAAACAAACAAACAAAAAACCCCAAAAAACCCCACAAAAAACCCAAACAGTTTTTGGATCATCTGTTCATCTCATTTCTTCTTCAAGTCAGATGTCCAAGGAAGAGGGAAGCGCTTTGGGCAGGCTTAGAGTAACTGAATCAAAAACACATAGATGAGCTCCCTATGGCTTCACTTTGCTTTGTCCCCCTGAACTTAGGTCTCCCCCTTTCCCTCTCTTTGTTCTGCTCCCCCACCCCCATCTCCACCTCCACTTACATATGTATGCAAGGGGATTCTGTGCATTAACATGCTCTTTATTCATGGTTCTGTCCCCTATTCTGGGCTATCCACTTTGGTGAGCATCTGCTCTGGATTTTGATGAGCCTCTCGGGAGACTTCTTGTCCTTTTCCATGGGGCCCCTGTGACCTGCTCCATGCCCTCCTTCCCCGTCCCAGGATTGGGTCTTACTAGTTCCCTGGATATTACCACTCCATTAGGGGGAATAGGATGTCTTCTCTAAAAGCCTGGAGCACAACGAGGCCTAGCTACACATGCTTTGCTTCCTTTTTCCTGGGTATGGGTATACCCTGCTTGAATGTGGCCTTCCGCTGGTGTGGGTTTGGTAGGCTACCTGAGCCCCTGCTTTTCCAGACTGCCTTGGAAAGAAGAAGTGAACTTGAACCTCCCTCAACGCTGCACATCAGCAGGTCCATTACCTATACTTTTTGTGGCTTTTATTTTGTGTCTCTGAGACTCATTTAGGACTGGACCTACATCCTCACAGCTCCTTTTTAGGTTGGAAAAATGAATACCAGGGAGTGAACGAGGCTATTGGAGTGAAAAACTGAGAACCCTTCCTTCTCCTCTCATTGGGATACAATAAGATGTAGAAGAAAGAAGTTGTCTAAAAACTTGAGAGCACCCGAATGTGGGCAGTTCTTGGCTCTCTGGATCTGTGTGGTGACCCTGTCTCTGCACCCCTCATTCTGTCTACCTAGCTCGCACCACAATGCCACGTAATTGCTCTGTGGTGTGACCTCAGAATTCCAAAGCCAGGGATGGTTTTGATGAGTGCTGGCTTATTAGAGCACCTTTGGAATGTAGGAGTCAACCCAGGCACTTAGGAAAGGGGTCTATAGTGTCGGGCATCTGGTGTTCCCCGTGCATGTTTCTGATGTCTGGGCTCTGCATCAGTTTGTCAGTATTTACCTACTGATCAACTTAGTGACGCAAATTCAGGCACTTCATGTACAGATTCAAATGGTTGATCTTTGCATATCCTGGTCTTTGGTGTTCCTGGTGGTTTTGTTACCGGCCTTAATAGGGCTTGGTCCTTCCCTGCTATTATTGCTTGTCCTTGGTTCTCATCTTTATATCTCAGTCCTTAGAGCTGGTCAGTTTCAGTGGGTCCTGGCTCAGGTTCTACCTCCTGTTTTTATGGAATCATCTTGGACATGTTGCTAAAAAAAAAGTCGTACAATATATTTCCCAAATCAGAAATCTCCATTTGGTGTTATCCTGTCTGCCCTTTATTCTCTAGGGCAGGGTATCCAAAGCGGATAGCCCAGAATAGGGGACAGAGCCATGAATAAAGAACATGTTATTAAGATGCTGACATGCCTGAAGTTCGGTGAAATACAGAGCCTCTCAATCATCTAAAGAGAATGAAGTTGGGCTGAGTACCATGTTTATCAAATGTATCGTAGTGTTTTGAGTTGCTTAAACCCAGAATGAGCAATATTTAATTCTTTTTTTTTTTTTCAGAGAGAGAGTCAGTGCACGAGTGGGAGGGGAGGGGCAGAGGGAGAGAGAGAATCTCAAGCAGGCTCCACACCCAGCGCAGAGCCCGACGCGGGGCTGGATCTCACAACCGTGAGATCGTGACCTGAGCCAAAATAAAGAGTTGGACATTTAACCAACGGAACCACTCAGGTGCCTAGGAATTTTTAATTCTGAGCTTAATTTACAAGAGGTTGTTGACTGAAACGCTGTTGCTAGCTGATTGGATGTTTCCGAGTGGGGGGACTGGATGCGTGGTCCAGTGGAAGGAGGGAAAATTTTCACAGTATACTCTTTTGTATCTTTTGCATTTTAAACTATGTGACTACATTTTACCCAGGATGAAAGGAAAGGAGGATGAAAGGAAAGAAGAGGAAGGAGGGAGAGAGGAAAGAAACTACTAATGATAGAGATTAATACATCAATTAAGTCATATTTTCAAGTCATATGCTTATCTAAAGTACTTTGCGAAGCTCTTGGGATGTAAAAGTATATAGTTAAAGGAAGTCTTCAGAGATTCCTGTCTGCTGGTCTTCAGGGAAATGATCTTTAAACCTGTCAACAACCCCATAAAGTAGGCATTGTTACCCACTTTTTACAAGTGAGGAAATGGAAGTTGTTAATGGTAGAGCTGGGGGTTGGCCCCACGTGTGTCTGAATGCAGAGCACTGTGCCATGATGCCCGTCTTAGTCAGCTTGGGGTGTTACAACAAAACAGTGCTGACAAGGTGGCTTAAACAACAGACATTTCTTTCTCTCAGTTCTGAAGGCTGGGAAGTCCAACATCAAGGGATAGGCAGGTTCAGTGTCTGGTGAGGGTCCTCTTCCTGGTGCGCGGATCACTCCCTTCTTGCTGTATCCTCATGTGGCGGGGAGGGAGAGCTCCAGTCTCTTCATCCCCTTATAAGGGCACCAATGCCATCATGGGGACCCCATCCTCATGACCTCATTCAAACCCAATGACCTCCCAAGGGTCTTATCTTCAGATACCATTGCGTTGGAGATTAGGATGTCAATTTGAATGAATTTGGGGGGAGACAAAAACATGCAGTCCCCCTCAACAAGCATGTATGATAAGGGATCTGTAAATATTCTCTAGCATCAGCTCACTAGCAGAACTGGCCTTGAGCAAAGTTATCATGCAGGGGAAATGTGATTGCTACTATTTACAGTTCCCATCTTCTCAATCGCCTTCTCTCCCCTTGCTGTATCCATCCTTCCTTTTGTCCTCTTTCCTTTTTCTTGTTCATCTAGAGCGGCTGAGGGTCTCAAGATGTTACTCCATCCATCCATGCACCAAGCGCCCACCTTGCAGGCCCTCATTTAGTTATCACTGAATACCTATTATGGGTCAGAACTGGACTAGATGCTGGGGACACAAAGTTCAGCAAAGCTGGACATGGTTCCTGCCACCTTCCTTCCTTAAGAGGAAGAGAGGTGTCTGTGTATAAAAGACATTTGAGGAACTCTACACACTAGGTGTATGTCCCTCACTAAATGCCCTGATATGTCTGGTGGTTCAAATTTTGCTTTTTTAAAAAAAAGTAACTTCTTGAACCTAACTTTCTATGGAATTGTGATTTCCTCTGTTTTTTTTTTATTTTGTTTGTTTTTGTTTTTTTAAAACTCACAAAATATTCATTAACAAAACCCCACAGAATTAATCTTTTGACAAACATACATTTTGGAAATAATGACTGAAGTATGTTTTATGAAAACTCAGTAACTTCACAGTTTAATGTGTAAACCACAACAAAATAATACTTGCTTTAGTCCAGAGGAGAAATGTGAGGAATTTTAGGCACGGTGATGTGTCCTGTCGTGCAATAATTTGGGGCAGGGTTTCTGTGTCTCTCAGGTCATATAAAAAGGTAGTTGCTCAGAAAAGACTGACCCCAAGACACAACAACAACAAAAACAGAAACAAAAAGACTATGTGAGATCATAATGGAGTAGAACAAAAATGTGAAGGTGTACAGTAAAATAAAGAGGATATAAGTAGGACACCATTAAGAACATCTAGAATGATAAGGACTGTGGTCCGAGTGTGGCCCTTCTGAAGTTCGTAGGATCATTTGAGAACATCTGAGAGAAGAGAAGCAGCCTCATCCAGGCCCAGGAGAACCATCCTAGTAGCTGAGTGAGGCAACATGCACCACATTCCCTGAACTCAGGGCAGAAACTTTTTTGATACCCCACAGTTTTACCCCTACTTACGCTTAGGTTTTCAGGCATTTCAGTTTGATTCCACAGAGGCTGGGTAGCTTTGGCTGGATAATGCTCTCCCCCACCCCCCAATCCCCTGCAAGAGATGGGATCCCAATATCTGGAAACTGTAAATGTTACCTTGTAAGGAAAATGGTCTTTGCAAGTGCAATTAAGTTAAGGATCTTGACATGGGGAGATTTTCCTGGGTTATCCGAGTGGCCCTAAATCCAATCATAGGCGTCCTTATTGGAGACAGGCAGAAAGAGACTGAGAGCAGAGCAGAGCAGAAGGTGGTGTGAAGGTGGTGGCAGAGATTGGGGTGATGTGGCCCCATGCTGAGGAATGCCAACAGCCACCACAAGCCAGAAGACACAAGGGATGGATTCTCCTCCGGGGTCTTCAAAGGGAGCATGGCACTGTCGACACCTTGATCTTGGATATCTGACCTCCAGATCATGAGAGAACGAACTTCTGTTGTTTTCAAGCCATGGCGTTTGTGATGATTTGTAAAAGCAGCCCCAGGACATGAATAGGGGTTACAAACTCTGAGGGCAGGGCGATGTCGTCTCTCCTCGGTACTTGGCCTCGTCCAGCACACAGAGAGTTCTGACCTTCACAGACACTCAAACACTTGAATACTGGACGGACTTCTTCATTGGTTAAGCAATTCAGGGCCTGAAGATTCGTGTTTAAAATTTTATTGGAAGGGAAGTGAGACCAGCAAGATTTGATTTGCAAAAGAAGAAATTAATGCCCCCAAGGCTTAGTCTCTTATGAGTTTATTGCATCTGGAAGTTGGATTTACACCACCGTTTAGTGTAGCAATTCCTTTGCTATGCTGCAGTATTAATAATACCACCAAGGAGACTTCATCTAGCAGAACAAGAAAAGCGAGTCATTCCAGGGAATGGTTTGACATCTTAATTAACTACTACCTTGGTGCTTGCTTTCTCTTCTTTTTGCACTGACAATATTGAAATGACAGTGGTCTGGGATTTCTAGATCAAACATAAAATGTCTTCTGCTCAAATCTTCCATGAAATGCAATTTGGAACTTATGAGCTTGGTTCTTACTCAGGCAGAACCCTAGTGTATTTATTTACTGGGACTTTGCCTGAATGGGAACTGCAAGATCATGTTCTTGGGGGAATATAAACAGTTTGTTTTTACACATAGGGAAGCTACAGAAAAAAATCTGGAATCTCGGCTCAGTAGACTGGCCTGGTGGTGAATATTATCCTTTCCAGTAGTATGACATCTCTCATAGGCATTTTGTTTTTGTCCTGTAGGGAGACAAGGTCTTCTCTAAACCATTCCTCTAGAATCTCAGTTATGTAGTAAAGCCACATAGGAGTTAAAATAAATTGCTAGAACATTTTACCAAATATTCTCAAACTAATGGCAAAGAAAAGGCAAATTGCAAACCATGCAGCATTGTGGTTACCGTGTTGACAATTTTGTTTTTGTTGCTATAAGAGCCTACGTAGTGGTTTCCTTCCTTCCTTTTTTTTTTTTAAGTAATCTCTAGACACAGTGTGGGGCTCAAACTCACCACCCCGAGATCTAGAGTTGCATGCTCCACTAACTGAGCCAGCCAGGCTCCCCGGTAGTGGCTTCTTTACAGATTTACTGTGAGATTGATTTTTCTGAAGCATTGCCTGATGCCACATAGAAATAAGATTACGCTACTAGATTTTGCAAGATTTAGTCACCTTCATTGTTTTTAGTAATAAAGTCTAGCTGATATTTGCAGAATTGCAGAATTACCTTATCTTCAGATTCAGGTTGAAATTGACATTAGAGAGTTTTCGCTTTAAGTTAACTCACCTGGGGCGCCTGGCTGGCTGGCTCGGTCAATAGAGCATGCGATGCTTGATCTTGGAGTTGGGAGTTCGAGCCCCCAGGTTGGGTGTAGTGATTACTTAAAAGAAATAAAATAAAACAAACAAAAAAGAGTTAATCCACCTCACATGTCCAATTAATTCCTTGGATTGTTATTGGCATTCCTGTCTCTTGCCGTACTTTAAATATACTTCAAATACGCCATTTAGTTATTACTACTAATAGTTACAGCTGTATTACCAAAGTATCAACTATTGTAACTGGGACCTTGTTTGAAAGGTTCCTTATGAAATGCCCTAGAGACAGGTCCATGTATGAAACAATACAATACATTGTATTATTTTTGCCTAGGACATAGCAGTTGCTCAACAAATAATTATATGACAAATGAAATAATGTTTGAATAATGATTAAAATCCACAAGTTTTGGGGTCAGCAAAGCCTTAACTAGCAATTTCGGTGTCTGGGCTCACAGATGAATCTTGTAACTGATGTGGTGAAGATGAGCATCGAAGAGTATTCTTAACAGTTTATCCAGTGCTGCCCAAGAAAACTATAATGTGAGCCACAAATACGAGCCCACATATGTCATTTAAAATTTTCTAGTAGCCACATTACAAAAGGAAAAGAAACAAGTGAAATGATTTTTAGTAATATATTTTGTTTGACTCAATATATGAAAAATATAATTCCAACATGTAATCAAAATAAAAGTTATTAATGAGATATTTTATATTCTTTGGTTTTTAAAATCCTATATATATTTCGTACTAACAGTACATCTCAATTTGGCCTTGCCTCATTTTAAGTGCTCAAAAACCACATATGGCTAGTGGCTACCATATTGGATAGCGCATGTTTTTACCATCTGGAGGCTCCTATTTTAAGTAATTATTCTTGCTAACTAGATGTAAAATTCGGAATTCATAAGCTATTGAGTGGGATACATGTATAGTCCTGTCAATGAACTGATAACAAAAGTTGTATCAGCTGTGCAACCCAAACAAAATTTACCAAAAAAACAACAACAAAAAAAAAACAAACTCCAAAACCAAAAAACCCCATATCATTTAGAGATTTTGTAAAAGATGTAATTTCCTCTAAGTTTTAGGGTGCATGACCAAGTTTCCATTGCTCTGAGATTCAGATTTTCCCTTGTGCTCTTGTGGGGCAAGTTACTTAACTTTCATTAAACCTCTGTTTTCTCTTTTGTAAAATGGGGATAATATTTGTATCCAAGTGTAGCCATAATGTTTGCAAAGGTTTTAAGGCTGAGGCCTTGAGTACTCACATTAATCCTTGCTTAGTTTTTTCTTTTGCGCACAAAACTCCGGAAAAACATGGGTGATTTCTCCCCTATATTTGCTAATCTTTTCATAGTGGTTTTTTCCAGAGTTAGCTCCCCATTGTGGCAAGGACTTGATGTGATGATTTGATGAAAATAACATAATTGACACTTTGTTTAAATAGGTTCCCCGTGGGCTGCTCCAGGTACTTTCTGTACCGGGGGCTGGGTAGAAAGCACAGGACTGGCATTTACAGCTGGGAAAACTCCAGGGCCCCTTCGTTAACTTTCTTGAAGAATTGAACTGAATTTGGAGACTCCATTAACGCATTTCCATTAAACATACCCATATCAAGCCAAAATCTATTATCTAGTGGGGAAAGGTGATATGATGGAGAATTGATTACACATGTATCTAGACTGTTCATTCTATGTAAAGCCTATTTCTCCCTCTGCTCTATTCTGATGTTATGAATTTGGGGGGTGAATGAAATATATGATCGGAAACTGTTTTTTTTTTTTTTTTAAAGATTTTATTTATTTATTTGACAGAGAGAGACACAGTGAGAGAGGGAACGCAAGCGGAGGGAAGTGGGAGAGGGAGAAGCAGGCTTCCCGCGGAGCGGGGAGCCCGATGCGGGGCTCGATCCCAGGGCCCTGGGATCATGACCTGAGCTGAAGGCAGACACTTAACGACTGAGCCACCCAGGCGCCCCGATCGGAAACTGTTTTTAGCCATAGTTTGTTTACCTTGTTTTGGGTAAGGGTGAAACAAATAATAAGAAATTACTTGGAGACATTAGCTAACATTTCTTTTAGTATCCTACCAAAACTCACATAGCTTAGTCAAATACTTTTTTTCCTTTTTTTTTTTTCCCCCCTCTGTTTTTAAATGATGTAAATATGTCTGGAGTATTGCACTTCCTCTGGCACTTCCTAAGAATTTTTGCATAACTTCAGTTCCTTTATTTAGATGTAGTCATTGATTGTAATTCTAAGTAAGATGATCTTCATGATAAAGGCTGGGTGGCCACCAGGCATCTGCTCTTGGGAATCAGTTGTCAGTTTGCTATTGCTTTCATTAATAGTTAATCAGTGTTCTGATCCTCCTTCAGGTGTATGTGGAAAAACACTTATCAAGGAAAAAATTTATCATTTCAACAACACTTGACAAACCCCTCACAGACTTAGGGAGAATAGTATGATTTTTGAGGTCGGTGTTAAGATTCTTCTATTTTTAATTAAAAAAAAAAATGTTTGGTTAGTGTCAAACCTTCCTAAGGACACAGCTGGACTTTGGAAAAGAATTGCTAACTCCACGGTTAAAAACAGGGCTCTAAAATGTCTTAGTAAAAGCAACCTACCTTTGCTAAATATGATATTTTATTGAGTGAATCTAATAAATACATACACGTGTTTTGCTCTTCATATTTATGTAAACTGAAAAAATACACAAAGCTGGCCTTGTATTTTCTTTTTTAAATATATATTTTTAAGTTTATTTATTGAAGCAATCTCTACACCCAGTGCGGGGCTTGATCTCAAGACCCTAAGATTGAGAGCCGAATGCCTGAGCCAGCCAGGCACTCATAAAGAATTTACTTTTAAATAATCTCTACACCCAATGTGGGGATCGAACTTAAAACCCTGAGATCAAGAGTCGCATGCTCTACCAAGTGAGCCAGCCCTTGTATGTTGCACGACATGGATAACTTCAGTTGAAATAGACATTCATTGAAATGGAGAAAATAGAACAACTGTTAGCTTTCCTTTAAAATCTTACTGTTAAAATATCTGGGTATGTCTAGATCACTATGAATGTAATGGTTTGCCTTTTCTCTGAATCGCTGGTTGTAAAAACCATGCCTTTGGCTTGTTTTTGAATCGGTGAAAGGTGGCAAATCTAATGTATTTTCTTTGAGGGAGATCTACGGGAGGGTCCTTTTTGCTATGAGGTCAAGGGTATTTGGCCTCTTCTCTGATCTTTTCTTTGACACAGCTCACCTTGCTGGAAATGTGGGAAACTCTTCTCTGAGAGAGAATAAATGCTGTCTGGTTTTGCACTGCACCTTCTCAGTGTAGAATGTTCGGAGCAGGGGGGCCATCCCTGCAGAACTTCTAGAAAGCGTTTCATCCCTGTGGTATTGAAGGGGTGCCTGAGATGGGTGCTTATTTTCCCTCCTGTGGAAATAAGATAATCACCCTGCAGTTTTCCTGTGAGTCAGGAAGCAGTTACCGAGCTATAGATATCACATCCAGCTTCAGAAAAATGAGGTAGTTTATTTGGCGGCAGCGGGGAGTGCGGGGAAGAAGAAAGGAGCTGGTGGTTTGAAAGGAGAAATATTTGTTTTTCTGGATCTACACCCAAATCTGGTTTTCCCTTTATTTTGTTTGTAGAGAAACCTAATGGGTGTGAACCACCTCTTTATCCTATGATTGTACTTTTTAATTAATTAATTAATTAATTAATTTTTAGAGAGGGAGGGAGAGGGGGTGAGGGGCAGAGGGTAAGAGAGAGAATCTCAGGCAGGCTCCACACCCAGTGCAGAGCCCCGACTCGGGACCCCATCTCACAACCTTGAGATCAGGACCTGAGCCTAAATCAAGAGTCGGATGTTTAACCGACTGAGCCACCCAGGTGCCCAGTGATTGTGCTTTTTTAAACCTTTGCTTCAGTTTTGTAATGACAGTGGTTGGGAATACAGTAGTTCCTCCTTATCTGTGGTTCTCCCTAGTTTCAATTACCCGGCCAACCCCGGGGACGGGAAGCAGATGATCCTCCTTCTGATGTAATGTCGTAAGGGGTGAAGGTCAACAGTAGCCTGACCTCACGTCACTCACCTCACTTCATCTCATCACAGAGGCATTTGGTCATCTCCTATCATCACAAGAAGGGCGAGTACAGGACAAGATGATACTTGGAGAAAGAGAGACCACATTCCCATAACTTTTATTACGGTACATTGTTACAATTATTCTATTCTGTTATTAGTTACTGTTGATCTCTTACCATGCCTATTTGTAAATTAAAGTCTATCGTAGGCATGTACATATCAGAAAGAAACATAGTGTCTAGAGGGTTCCATATTCTCAGCGCGTTCAGGCACCCACTGGGGGCCTGGAAACCGGCCCCCATGGATAAGGGGGGTCACAGTAGAGTGATTTCCCTCCTTGGAGCTGAACTCTGTTAAACATTTGCTAAGAAACCTGTCACGGTCAGCAGAGCCAAGAGGCAGGTCTAGCTAGTATTTTCAAACCCAGGGAATATTTACTATCTGAAAGGTTGTTCAACTGATAGGTTCACAGGATCCTGGCATAAGATAATTTCCCTCAGGGTAATGAGAGACTGTGTCTCAGTTACTTTTCCATAGGGCATTTCCCGTTTTCATTTTCTGATTTCTGCTCCTGGATTTCAGACTCACTTTTTTATAGTAAATGATTATGCTGTCAAATAGGTTTTTAGCTTAGGGGAACTTCATTCATATCCTAAGTTAACATTTCCGTTCTCAACAGTAACTGAGTGGAGAGCCCTGGATATCAGTCTTTACTGAGCCAATAAAGTTTTATTTACTTGCTCTTAAAAGTTTGGTTCGAGATTCCTGACAGTCGTGTGGATGACAATATATTTAACACAGATTTCAGATACCTTTTTTTGAAATGAGGCAAGGGCTGATTTTCTTATTGTCTATGAGCTGTGAAAGCATTTCAGCTGATGTTTTTAACATTGCTTGACGCTCTCAGAAATGCTTCATTCTGGAACAGGTCCTTGGATTGTGAAAGAGGGGAAAGGGAGAGTGGTTCTTTCCCCCAAAGCTGAGTGACTTGCCCAAGAGGAAAGTTACAGGGCTTGAGCTAGAGCCTTCCCCTGCTGTGTGGACAGTGCTCCTGCTTGCCTTTATGAGTCAGGTGGTCAGCCAAGGGAAAGTGTATTCACTTTTAAGGTATATGTATATATAAAATAAGGAATATAGATATATCTTTACATAATATATTGTAAATTACATATATTATATAATATACATATATTAATATTATTAGTTTTATAGTATATTATATATAATATATATTTTATAATATAAATATGTAATTTATATTGCACACAAATATATATTTTTATATATAAAAATATTTATATATAAATGATATATAAGTAATATATTATATATAACTTGTATATGGTATAATTATAAATAATATAAAATAATTACATAATAAATATTATATAGTATATGTTATATTTTATAATATTATAAATATATAATTTATATTGTATATAAATATAATTTATGATATTTTATATATGTGTGTGTGTGTGTATATTTAAGTAGGCTCCACGCCCAGCACAGAGCCCAACGTGGGGCTTGAACTCACAACCCTGAGATCAAAACCTGAGCTGAGATCAAGAGTTGGACACTTAACTGACTGAGCCACCCAGGCACCCCAGGAATATTTTTTATTATTTGAATTGTTTCCTCTACATTTTATCATGGAAGAGTTGGTCAGGTGTCTACCTTTTTGAGCACCAGAGACTTACAGTAAGATGGCTTGCAAATATTGAATAGTCTATAAATATTATGTGTCATGATATGCTGAAGTTTTTGTAGTTACTGCTGCCTGCAGGAAAGGAAAACACTCAAACTCCTTTAATTATTAGGGTTTCTTGCACACATCAAAGAGCCACCACCAGGCATGGGATTGCCTTCAGGAAGGTCCTGACTTCTGGAAGATGACTGTCAGCATTGTAATGCTGTTCTTGTCTGCCTTAGACTGTCTGTGTTCCTGAAATAGGAATTCTGTAGCAAGAGCACTGGATTAATCTTGGTTAATATTTGGTTAGACATGATGTATACATCTGTAATGGATGCATATAGCTTAATTATCTTTTTAATTAACAAAACACATTGGTAAAGTTACGTCTCTGGAAATATCCAGAATAACATGGTGATTTTACCCCTCCACCTCCTTTTGAAGAAATGAGAGTATGGGTGTGGGCTATTGGCTAGTGTTTGAAAGTAATTGAGTATACATTCACTGCTTCCAACACTGAAATTTATCCCCTAGGCAATTTGGAATCTTCCATGTTACACTGATACACTGGATGGTTTTTCAGAATGTCTGATATTCTCAAATTCTGCAGAGGCGGTTTTTGAATATTAAAAACATATGGCGGCGCCTGGGTGGCTCAGTCGTTAAACGTCTGCCTTTGGCTCAGGTCATGATCCCAGGGTCCTGGGATCGAGCCCCGCGTCGGGCTCCCTGCTCAGCGGGAAGCCTGCTTCTCCCTCTCCCACTCCCCCCGGCTTGTGTTCCCTCTCTCACTGTGTCTCTGTCAAATAAATAAATAAAATCTTAAAAAAAAAAAATTTTTAAAAACATATGCCTGCAAGCATTTTAAAATGCTGTGCTAGAGGGGCACCTGGCTGGCTCAGTCAGAAAAGTGTGCTACTCTTGATCTCGGGGTCATGGGTTCCAGTCCCACATTGGGTATAGAGATTACTAAAAAATAATAATAAACTTAAAAAATATTTTTTACATGCTGTGATAGAGACTTCTCATTTGTCATTACGTACTGAGTGTGTGGGCCGGCAAGTGTTCCTCCTTAATGACATGGCTTGACATTTCCAGGACTAACCAAGGAAGATAGACATAGAGTTGGTTGTGAATCACGTGGTCCCGTGCTGGAATGCCAGGCTTCCAGCTCCCAGCACTGAAGATTAATCCAAGAGGGTTGTTGCTATTCTCAGCACCAGGATTTTTTGCCTCCATCAATTTGCCGATATAGCATTCATGTAATAAAGGTGGACCTCCACACCTCTTTCAAGTGCTTTAAATTTGGACAAATTTATCTTTTATCAAAACGTTAATCCTGACGAATTATTGTCAATTATTTCTGGAAGGTCTGCTACAGGTGTGGTTGAATTAATTCCATACTAAACGTAGCCAGATGTATATTTTAGGAAAGATTTAGTGCATCTTGTGTGTTCAAAGTAGAAGTCCAAGACTGGAGATGCTCACAGTGGGAGCAGGGTCTTTGCCCTACTGTGCAGATAAATGATGTTCACGAAAGGTGGAATTAGAGTTTTAATACTCTTGATTGCTACACTCTACTTTCTAGGGTAATCCTTTTTTGTTCTGTCTTTGTGACTTTTTCCCCTTTTGATTTCCTCTTTTTAATGGGAAGGTAAAACCCCTATTCCTTTATCTTCTATAAAGAAATATTCTTTGTGTTCTCATGATAGGTACTTCTCATACTCATTGTTTCCAGAAGCAGGAGGACTTTTTCATTTCTGTGGTCCCCGGGTCACACAGATGCAAAGAGAGGATGAAACAAAAGTGGGCCTTGGGAGAGGAATATAAATTAGTGAGCGGAAGTTAAAACAAAAAAAGGCATTGAGCACATACCTGCAGGAGATGGTTTGATATACGGAACACATAAATTCAGTAGGCGCAGCCGCCCCTGCCTTAAAGGAGCTTATACTCCGAGACCCATGTGCGTAATAGGATGTAACAGCCACTCACGAGTAAGCACACTGACGTTTCTGAACTTCCCTCAATGAATAGTTCGCCTTAGTCTGCTAGGGTTGCCATAACAAAGTACCACAGACTGGATGGTTTAAATAACAGAAACTTACTTTTTCACAGTTCTGGAGGCTAGAAGTCCAAGATCAAGGTGTCATAGGGTTTCTTCCAAGGGCCATAAGGGAGGGATCTATTCCTTGCCTCTCTCCCTGGCTTGTAGATGACCACCCTCCCCCTGTATCTCTTCATATTGTCTTTTCTTTGTTGGGTGTGTGTCCAAATGTCCTCTTCCTATAAGGGCACCAGTCATATCCGATGAGGGCCCACCCTAATGACCCTTTTTACTTAATTATTTTTTAATTAAAAAAAAAATTTTATTTTTAAGTATCTCTACTCCTGACATCGTAGGGCTTGAACTCACAGCTCTGAGGCCAAGAGTCACATGCTGTGCCCACTGAGCCAGCCAGATGTACCTAATTACCTCTTTAAAAGACTATCTCCAGATCTGGTCACATTCTGAGGTACTGAGAGCTAAGATTTCCACATAGGAATTTTGGAGGTTGTAGATATCCCTCCACACTAATACTCATACTTCTTTTCTCATTTCTTTTGTTCTTTTGAGTATAAAAGAAGTCAGAATTTTAAATTTCGTGGTTTCTCTTAGATTGTTCTGTGCTAATAATCTAGAAATTGCTTTGAGAGTTTCCCAATGAATTTTAGAGTTTTTAAAACAAGTATTTATTTATTTAAATAATCTCTTCACCCAATGTGGGGCTCACTCACGACCCTGGGATCATGCTCTTCTGACTGAGCCAGCCAGGCGCCCCTGAAGTTCTATATTAGCCCTCATCAGTGGGTCAAATTTGGTGGCTTCTCATTTCTCATTTTCTGGTAGTCTTTATTGGTCTGGTATTGAATAAAACAGTGAATAAAAGGTAGGAAAAATAAAACATTTGAAGGAGAAAATGTTGGGTTGATTCTTATGAAGACCATCATGATCATCAAACATTTAGAGAACGAATACCTACCATGTGAGCCCTTTTAGATAGTTCTGAAGTGAATGGAGTGTGTTTTGTTTTTTTTTCCCAATATGTCTGCTGAGTTAAGAGCTTTTGGGAGAAAAAGAAGGTATGAGAATATAACTTCTTGGGTATTTTTTCATAAACTTTTTATTAAAGATAATATACATAAAAAGTATATCACTAAAGTGTATACTTTAGTGAATTATCACAAAGTGAATTCTTTAGATTAAGGATGTTGATAGCTCTAATTCTGTCCCTTTCAGTTACTGTTCCTCCCAAGGGTAACTACTGTCAAGATTTTCATCACCATAGATAGAAGTTTTATTTTATTTTATTTTTTTTAAGATTTTATTTATTTATTTGACAGAGAGAGACACAGCGAGAGAGGGAACACAAGCAAGGGGAGTGGGAGAGGGAGAAGCAGGCTTCCCGCGGAGCAGGGAGCCCGATGCAGGGCTCGATCCCAGGACCTGAGATCATGACCTGAGCCGAAGGCAGACACTTAATGACTGAGCCACCCAGGCTCCCTAGATGGAAGTTTTAAACAGATTTCCATTAATCTAAATGCAGTTGTCCACTTTGTACTCTATTGTGTTTGTCTTCTTTTGCTCAGCATTCTGTCTGTGAAAGTCAGTCATGTTGTTGAGTGTAGCAATAGTTTGTTTTTTTCGTGGCTGTACAATTTTCGATTGTTTGAATATGCCACACCATGTTTATTCATTCTACTGTTCCTGCCATTTTGACTGTTATGAATAGTGCTGCTCTGAACATTCTCGTAAATGTTACTTGTTAAACGTATGTATGCATTTGTTTTGTGAGATGGAGTTGATGGATCATAGGGTGTATATTGAGTTTTAGTATATACTGTCAAAGAGTTTTCTAAAAGTACTTTTACCAATTTACACTTCCACCAGTAATATATGAGAGTTCCAGTTACCACAGCTTTGCTAGTGCTTGATATTATCATCAAGTTTTAGATTGTAGGCATTCTCTTCGTTACGTAGTGGAATCTCATTGTGATTTTATTTTAAATTTCCCTGATGACAAATGAGTTTATCTTTTCATCTGTTTTGATCATTAAAATATCTTCGTTTGTGAAGATTTTTTTTTTTTCTAGTTTCAGAGGTAGAATTCAGTGATTCATCAGTTGCATATAACATCCAGTGCTCATTACATCCAGTGCCTTCCTTAATGCCCGACACTCAGCTCCCCATCCCCCACACACCTCCCCTCCAGCAACCCTCAGTTTGTTCCTAGAGTTAAGAGTCTCTTATGGTTTGTCACCTTCTCTGATTTCATCTTATTTTATTTTTTCCCTCCCTTCCCCTATGATCCTCTGTTTTGTTTCTTAAGTGCCACATATGAGTGAAATCATATAAATGTCTTTCTCTGATTGACTTATTTTGCTTAGCATAGTACCCTCTAGTTCCATCCATGTCCTTGCAAATAGTAAGATTTCATTTTCTTTGTGGACATTGCTGCTATAAACATTGAGGTACAGGTGCCCCTCCGATACACTATGTTTGTATCCTTTGGATAAATACTAGTTGTGCAATTGCTGGGTCGTCGTAGGGTAGCTCTGTTTTTAACTTTTTGAGGAACCTCCATACTGCTTTCCACAGTGGCTGCATCAGCTTGCATTCCCACCAACAGTGTAAGAGGGTTCCCCTTTCTCTGTATCCTCACCAACATCTGTTGTTTCCTGAGTTGTTAATTTTAGCCATCCTGACTGGTGTGAGGTGGTATCTCATTGTGGTTTTGATTTGTATTTCCCCAATGCCCAGTGATGTTGAGCACTTTTTCATGTGTCTGTTAGTCATTTGTATGTCTTCTTTAAAGAAATGTCTGTTCATGCCTTCTGCCCATTTCTTGACTGGATTATTTGTTTTTAGGGTGTTGAGTTTCATAAGTTCTTTATAGATTTTGGATACTAGCCCTTTATCTGATAAGACACTTGCAAATATCTTCTCCCATTCTGTAGGTTGTCTTTTAATTTTGTCGACTGTTTCCTTTGCTGTGCAAAAAAGCTTTTTATCTTGATGAAGTCCCAATAGTCCATTTTTGCTTTTTTTTCCCCTTGCCTTTGAAGACGTGTCTAGCAAGAAGTTGCAGTGGCCGAGGTCAAAGAGGTTGCTGCCTGTGTTCTCCTCTAGGATTTTTTTTTTTAATATTTTATTTATTTATTTGAGACAGAGAGAGAGAGAGCATGAGAGGGGAATGGTCAGAGGGAGAAGCAGACTCCCTGCCAAGCAGGGAGCCCAATGCGGGACTCGATTCTGGGACTCCAGGATCATGACCTGAGCTGAAGGCAGTCACTTAACCAACTGAGCCACCGAGGCGCCCAGATTTTTTTTTTTTTTAAGATTTTATTTATTTATTTGACAGAGAGAGAGAGCACAAGCAGGGTGAGCAGCAGAGGGAGAGGGAGAAGCAGGCTCCCTCCCTGGCAGAGATCCTGACGTGGGGCTCCATCCCAGAACCCTGGGATCATGACCTGAGCTGAAGGCAGACGCTTAACCAACTGAGCCACCCAGGTGCCCCTCCTCTAGGATTCTGATGGATTCCTGTCTCACATTTAGGTCTTTTATCCACTTTAAGTTTATTTTTGTGTATGGTATAAGAGAATGGTCCACTTTCATTCTTCGGCATGTGGCTGTCCAAGTTTCCCAATACCATTTGTTGAAGAGACTGTCTTTTTCCCATTGGATAGTCTTTCCTGCTTTGTCAATAGTTGACCATAGAGTTGAGGGTCCATTTCTGGGCTCTCTATTCTGTTCCATTGATCTATGTGTCTGTTTTTGTGCCAGTACCATACTGTCTTGATGATTCCAGCTTTGTAATATAACTTGAAGTCTGGAATTGTTTTGTCAACAGCTTTGGTTTTCTTTTTCAACATTCCTTTGGCTATTTGGGGTCTTTTCAGGTTCCATATAAATTTTAGGATTATTTGTTCCAGCTCTGTGAAAAATGTTGATGGTATTTTGATAGGGATTGCATTGAATGTGTGATTGCTTTGGGTAGCATAGACATTTTAACAGTATTTGTTCTTCCAATCCATGAGCATGGAATGTTTTTCCATTTCTTTATGTCTTCCTCAATTTCTTTCATAAGTGTTTTATAGTTTTCAGAGTATAGGTTCTTTACCTCTTGGGTTAGGTTTATTTCTAGCTATCTTATGGTTTTTGGTGCAATTGTAAATGGGATTGGTTCCTTAATTTCTCTTTCTTCTGTCTCATTGTTAGTGTATAGAAATGCACCTGACTTCTGGGCATTGATTTGTGATCCTGCCACTTTGCTGAATTCCTGTATGAGATCTAACAATTTTTGAGTGGAGTCTTTTGAGGTTTCTTTCTTTCTTTTTTTTTTTTTTTTAAGATTTTATTTATTCATTTGAGAGAGAGAGAGAGCACAAGCAGGGGGAGAGGGAGAAGCAGACTCCCCATTAAGCTGGGAGCCTGACATGGGGCTCAATCCCAGGACCCTGAGATCATGACCTGAGCTGAAAGCAGAAGCTTAACCATCTGAGCCACCCAGGTGCCCCTTGGATTTTCAACATAGAGTGTCATGTTATCTGTGAAGAGTGGAAGTTTGACTACTTCTTTGCCGATCTGGATGCCTTTTATTTCTTTTTGTTTTCTGATTGCTGAGGTTACGGCTTCTAGTACTATGTTGAACAACAGTGGTAGAGTGGACATCCCTGTTGTGTTCCTGACCTCAGGGGAAAAGCTCTCAGTTTTTCCCCATTGAGGATGATATTTGCTGTGGGTTTTTCATATGTGGCTTTTATGATATTAAGGTTTGTTCTCTTTATTCCTACACTATGGAGAGTTTTAATCAAGAAAGGATGCTGTATTTTGTCAAATGGTTTTTCTGCATCTATTGAGAGGAATTGTATGGTTCTTGTCCTTTTATTTATTTATTTATTTATTTAATAACAAATATGTCTTTTTTATTTTTTATTTTTTTATTTTTTTTTAAGATTTTATTTATTTAACAGAGAGAGACACAGCGAGAGAGGGAACACAAGCAGGGGGAATGGGAGAGGGAGAAGCAGGCTTCCCGTGGAGCAGGGAGTCCGATGCGGGGCTCGATCCCAGGACCCCGAGATCATGACCTGAGTCGAAGGCAGACGCTTAACGACTGAGCCACCCAGGCGCCCCCTTGTCCTTTATTTTATTTTATTTTTTTAAAGATTTTATTTATTTGACAGAGAGAGATAGCGAGAGCAGGAACACAAGCAGAGGGAGTGGGAGAGGGAGAAGCAGGCTTCCTGCCGACCAGGGAGCCTGATGTGGGACTCGATCCCAGGACCCTGGGATCATGACCTGAGCTGAAGGCAGATGCTTAACGACTGAGCCACCCAGGCGCCCTGTCCTTTCTTTTATTAATGTGTTGTATCACATCAATTGATTTGTGGATGTTGAACCACCCTTGCAGCCCAGGAATAAATCCCACTTGGTCATGGTGAATAATCCTTTTTTTTTTTAACTTTTTTTTTTTATTATGTTATGTTAATCACCATACATTACATCATTAGTTTTTGATGTAGTGTTCCATGATTCATTGTTTGCGTATAACACCCAGTGCTCCATTCAATACGTGCCCTCTTTAATACCCATCACCGGGCTAACCCATCCCCCCCCCCCAGAACCCTCAGTTTGTTTTTCAGAGTCCATCATCTCTCATGGTTCGTCTGCCCCTCTGATTTCCCCCCCTTCATTCTTCCTTCCTGCTATCTTTTTTTTTTTTAACATATAATGTATTATTTGTTTCAGAGGTACAGATCTGTGATTCAAAGGTCTTACACAATTCACAGTGCTCACCATAGCACATACCCTCCCAAGATACAAATGTAGGGATCTGAAGGGGTACGTGCACCCCAATGTTTATAGCAGCAATGTCCACAATAGCCAAACTATGGAAAGAGCCAAGATGTCCATCGACAGATGAATGGATAAAGAAGATGTGGTATATATATACAATGGAATATTATGCAGCCATCAAAAGGAATGAAACCTTGCCATTTGCAATGACGTGGATGGAACTGGGGGTATTATGCTGAGCAAAATAAGTCAATCAGAGAAAGACATATGACCTCACTGATATGAGGCATTCTTAATCTCAGGTGAATAATCCTTTTGATGTAATGTTAGATCATATTTGCTAGTATCTTGGTGAGAATTTTTGCATCCATGTTTATCAGGGATATTGGTCTGTAGTTCTTTTTGGTGGCGTCTTTGTTTGGTTTTGGGATCAAGGTAATGCTGGCTTCATAGAATGAGTTTGAAAGTTTTCCTTCCATTTCTATTTTTCAAAAGCATTTGTGAAGCTGTTTAAGGTAATCATAGCCACTGAATTATTCCTCAAATTCCCTCAAGTCTTCTAATTCTTAAGTAGATAAATAATGTATTGATCTTTTTTCAAATTTTGGTTTCTTATTTCTAGGGTGAAGGAGTTGGTTTTCTTGGGGCAGTCTAGGTTTATACTTTATTAACTGAATCCTCATTGGACAATAAAATTATGGTCACCCTGTTTACACCCGTCATCTTTTCTGCACTGTTTAAAGCTTTTCTATCCAAAATCACTTGTTCATTTATTCTATCATTGTTGAGCTCCTACTCTATTCCACTGGTGTGATGAACACTCAGGAAATAAAGATATATACAAGGCATCCCCACCCCCAAGGTCCTAAGTATTGCGGAAGAAACAGATTATTGAACTATTTTACCTGATTTAACCATAGCCCTGTAATCATAACTCTCAATTCTAATGGAGCTAGATTTCTGCAAGAAGAATATCTATGCTAATGAAATGATTTGTTATACCTAATAGCTTGTGTTGAGGATTTATGATATATTTTATGCAACTAATAGTGACTTAATAGTGACTTAGCAATTATATTTGGTCTGAATCACTGAGAGAATTCACTGTGTGATTTCCTCTACCTTTGTGAAGGCAGTAGTTAAAAAATACCCCTTTTGGCACTGCATTTGTCTCAAGATCTTAATCTGTGTTGTGTATTTATGGTTAGAGAATTCTGTCAGCAGCTTCCTAGAACTCATGTTGTGGGCACAAGCCTTAAGCCCTTGAGTTATGGTCAGAGAAACTTGTCTTAATGAGTTGAAATCATGTCTTAAAAAAATCATTCTGGTCCCTATGTCCTCATTCAGCTGTATCCAGCTGTGTTAAAAAGGCAATCTAATCCTGCCTCTTCCCCAGCAGAGAATACTGTTTTAATTTAAATGTGTCCTGTTGTCGCATCTGCCCTGGTGCTTAGCTCTTACTCTATGCTCACTCCCCTGTGTGATTGAACCATAAACCCTGTCTTGGAATTGTCTGTTTACTTGTCCACCTCCTAGATTAGATTGTGATCAACGTCAAATTCCCGGCAGCTGGCTTGATGCCCAGTTCGAGTTAGCTGTTCTGGTCAGTAAATGCCTTTTGAATGAAGTAGGATAAGCAAATAACAGAACCCAAGCGCACACACTAACTCATTCTTTCTTTCTTTCCACACGTAATTCCTGAGAGACTGTAATGAATCTGGCACCCAGCTAGGCACTGGGCTGGGTCAGCGTGGCCCAGAGAGACATGCCGACTGCCTTAGGAGGCTTCGAGTTGGGGGTGAAGCGACAGAGGCAGAGGGGGAGGCTCTGTGGTGGGAGGGTACATGTGTGTACTGGATCACAGACATTTCCAGAAAAGAAAAGCCAGTTAGGCTATTCATGGGCTAGGAGGTCCACTGAATATACTGTTCTTTAAGAGCAACGGTTTGCCTTTTAAAGGTTGTATGGGAAGGTATAGGAGCAGATTTGCATTTTATAGGATCACCTTGTGCCAGGAACTAGCTTATTACTTTGAAAATGTAAAGAAAGGGGAAGAATCAAATATTTATCCTTACTTTGCTGTATAATTTATATCTCAAAGCAACTTAATAGCTTACCAAGAGAAGTTTCTCTATAGAAGTGTTCCAGCTGATACATGAAAAGGAATGGAAGGATACCACCATTTTGTAATCCGTAATGAATTAGGTGTCTAGGCAATAATCACCAAGAGCTGTTAACATTAGGAAAAGAGAGACAAGCGGACATGACATGATTCCCGAATGTATAGACTACCATCCTTTGGTAGAATTGTTGAAAAATCAAACCTGGATCTGACCAAGCTTCTAGACCTGACTAGCATGATTTCCAGGAAATATGGGGGGACAGAGGAATATGTTACCCACATCACCACGGAGATGCAGGAAGCAAAATCCTGACCCTGGGAAGCTCTCTACAGCACATACAACCCTGATTATTTCAACAAAGAAATTGCAAAGGGCGGGAGTGTGGGGGGGAACCTAGGGATTAAAAACTGTAGATTAAAAGATATACATACATGTATACATCCTATTTGGATTCTGATTTGAACACGCTAACTGTAAAACAAAACAGCATTTATGAGATAATTGGGATAATTTGAACACTGGCTGGATATTTAGTGATATTGAGGGATTATTATGAATTATTCTTGTATAATAATGTTATTTTGATTATGTTTAAAGAGCAACAACAGAAACAGTTCCTCTCTTTTACAGATACATACTGAAATATTTATGAAAGGAATGATGTGATGTCTCGGATTTGCTTCCATGGGGGAGTAAAAGTGGATGGAGGTTGAACCTGGGTTATGGGTCAATGGGAGTTCATTTTACTTTTCTTTCTACTCTTGTTTATGCTCAACATTTTCTAGTATTAAAAGTTTTGGAAAATTATAAGGGAAAAAAAAAAAGAGATCACCCTGGCTATGACTTTTTTCCTCAAGCTCCAAATCCTTGATGTGTTCAAGTTGAAATTTTATCAGGTGATCACATTTTATTTATTTTATTTTTATTTTTTAAAGATTTTATTTATTTATTTGACAGAGAGAGACACAGATAGAGAGGGAACAGAAGCAGGGGAGTGGGAGAGGGAGAAGAATATTCCCTGCAGAGCAGGGAGCCCGATGCGGGGCTCGATCCCAGGACCCTGAGATCATGACCTGAGCCGAAGGCAGACGCTTAACGACTGAGCCACCCAGGTGCCCCAGGTGATCACATTTTAATGGATTACTATATTGGAATATTTTGATTTTAGTATCTTGAATATTGGTATATTTTAATGCCCACTGGAATGATTAATCTTTTGGAAAATTAATACTGTTAATTATGTAAAATTTGGATATTTGGGAGAAGTCTAATGAAGACAATAAATAGCACTGATAATCCCACCATTCTGGAGAGAGCTACCATTAATATTTTTTGGGTATTCAGTCTCATTAAGGGATATATACATACTAAATATAATTTTAATCATAAAACTGATTATATGATAGATTTCCTGTTTGTTTTTTTTTAAAGCTGGCTTTTTTTTTTTTAAGGATTTTATTTATTTATTTGACAGAGAGACAGCGAGAGAGGGAACACAAGCAGGGGGAGTGGGAGAGGGAGAAGCAGGCTTCCCGCGGAGCAGGGAGCCCGATGTGGGGCTCGATCCCAGGACCCGATGCCTAACGACTGAGCCACCCAGATGCGCTTTTCTATTTCAAAATTGCTGTTTCTCCTGTTTTTTCCCTATTGTTTTGTTTCTCTTACATTTGAGTCTAATTCGCATAGACCTTATTTTGCTATATTGTTGTATTGTTATTTTGTTACATTGTTTAGAGTTGGGATTAACATTGTTTTTCTAGTAGTGACCATTTATTCCAGATATTGAACAATTCTTTCTCTGATTTGAATTATTACTACCTCTCTCATACATTAAGGTCTTTTATACACGGGCCTTGTATACTCTCTCAATGCCATTCTATCCAATCCTGTGCGAGTATAATAGTATTTTAAGACTTGCAAGTTCATAAATTGTTTTAACATAAAATATCAATTTCTGTCTCTTTTTTACTTTTATCCCATTAAAAAGAAATGTCTTGGGATGCCTGGGTGGCTCAGTCGGTTAAGCGTCTGCCTTAGGCTCAGGTCATGATCCCAGGGTTCTGGGATTGAGTCCCACATCAGGCTCCTTGCTCAGCAGGAAGCCTGCTTCTCCCTCAGCCTTCTGCTCCCTCTGCTTGTGCTCGCTTGCTCTCTCTCTCTCTCTGACAAATAAATAAATAAAATTAAAAAAAAAGAAAAAAAGAAAATAAATGTCTTGGCCTTCCCCCAACACTTTTAATCTTTCAGATGGCTTTTTCACTCCTGTTAAGGTCTAATAGGACTTGGGATTTTGAATGGGATGACATCAGACCTATTTGGGAGAGTTTTGATATTTTCACATTATTTGTTCTTCTCATCCAGTAACAAATAATGTTCAGTGTTCTTTTATGTTTTTCCGATAAATTTTTGTATAGGCTTTGCATTTTTCTTTTTCATTCCTAGATATTTTATACTTGAGGATGTTATTATGTTTGGGATCACAAAAATATAACAGTTTTATTGAGATACAATTTACTTACCACTTTTTGGTTCACTTTCAAAGCTGATCTAACTACTTGGCACACATACAACCTTAATACTACTTTTAGTTTTCTGTTTTGTCTTTTTCAAGGTGATTCTGCCCACCTATTGTTACATACTATCTTTTAAGACAAGAAACAGGATTATGTAACATGGAGATCTCTGAATTAGGCATAAGTAAACATTAAACTCAGGTCTCTGCTCTGTCATCAACTGGCTGTGTGATCTTAGGTATTAAAAGATAAACTGAGGCATATTAAAATTTTTAAGAGTTTAAGCAAAAATTGCTTCAAATTGGGCAGCATCTACTTTAAAGATAGAAAGGAGGTCTGAGGAACTGTACAACATGAAAGACTTTTACAGGCAGAGGGAGCAAGAACAAGGAAGTTGGTGATTGCAAGGATACTCTCCCTTAGGGGACTGCAGGGTCTATCAGGCAGATTACTGATTTAGTGCTGATCAGGTGATTCCTGATTGACTGGTTTAAGATTCCACACCTGGCAGAGCCAAAACTGTAATTAAGTCTTGTTTTGGTGATATAGGGCTTAGCATAAGTGACTCCATGTTGGATTTGTTGTCTCTTGTTTTTAATATAGGCAAACCCCTTATTTCTGGACTTTGTTTTTTCCCTAAGGTTCTTTCCAGATCTTTATTTCTAACTACGTAAAAGACCCTCAAAATATGTCAGTCTCATACTTTGTGTATTAGAGAGAAGAATCAATTTCAATGGCAGCACTGCAAATAAAATGTTATAGAAGTGAAATTGTGAAAAATATTCTGTATTTCCTCCTCATTCTGTGTACTTGGTATAGGCTCATTTTGGCATTTTAATTGCTCAGAATATTGCCTTTGTGTCCTAAGTCTACCAAGCATGATTAAGAATAAACATGACCTCACTCCGAAGAATTATGTCACCCCTTCATTTCAGATGCTAGTTTTAACACTTCTGAGAGGGAGAACACGTTTTTATTTTGGGGTTTACTTTTATAACAAATGACCCAACTTCAGTATTTTGAATCTGGTTGCATTTTCACATTGGCAATTTGCATTCTAATGATACAAGAAAAGAGTTCACTTAAGTTGAAACCTGAAATGCTTATTGATTATGGAAAAGAGTAGAAAATTAATGACTTTGGAAATGCGTGCCATGGGCAGAAAATATGCTACTGGTGGGGTCCTCAGGATTATGACCTTCTCTTGGTTGCTCTTCATTTCTCCCACTGGGCATCTAACAACACTGTGTTCTGAGAAGTAACTGAACTTGCAGAAATAGCTCATGAAGTCATTTTCTATTTAAATGGTCTGCACTTTGTAGAATAAGTACTCTTTAACTAGGACGATATTAATATATGTCTTTGACAGCAACTGCATTGAGAAGACAGCCTTTGCAAAAACACTTTTGTCACCCATCCAAGTATGGGTCTTTTATGACAGATTGTTGTGTATCTGAAGGAGCTATTGTGTCAACAATGAGCATCATAATGAGTCTAAAAATCTGACTCAATGGAACAAATGTATTTTAATGGCATGCATTTTACTTTAAAAGGATGTACCAAAATAGAGTGAGAGTCTGAAAGCAGGGCATTATTTTATAATGAAAGACTAATATATGGGTAGTTCTAGCTAAAGTAAGGATGTCATTGGGAATGAAAATTGACTTTGAGTGGATAAAATCACTCCCATCAGCAAACCACAAATGCTGTGGGAGAATTATCTGCAGTGGTAAAAGAGTGACCATTAAAATGGGTGCAGATACTAAGGACTGTCCTTTACTGACGTTCACTCCAGTGAGATGCAGAGTTATGTGGGGCATCATAAGACTCCCTTCCTATGGCACTCAAAGTACCCACCATGGTTTTCTGGGCTTGCAAGTTCACATTTACTAAAATGCCATAAAAGCAATTCTAGAATAACCTATTTCTTTTGATGTTTAAATTCTACTTATTAAGTGTACTGTAATATTGAGGGGGCCAAGAGGTAGGTTTGGAGAGTGAGATAAATTTTCTAACATGTACCTCTGAAACAAATAATACATTATATGTTAAAAAAAAAAAAAAAGATGAAGATAGCAGGAAGGGAGAAACGAAGGGGGGGGAATAGGAGGGGGAGATGAACCATGAGAGACTATGGACTCTGAGAAACAAACTGAGGGTTCTAGAGGGGAGGGGGTGGGGGGATGGGTTAGCCTGGTGATGGGTATTAAGGAGGGCACGTTCTGCATGGAGCACTGGGTGTTATATGCAAACAATGAATCATGGAACACTACATCAAAAACTAATGATGTAATGTATGGTGATTAACATAACATAATAAAAAATTTTTTTCTAACATGTTTAAGATAATGCACAAGTCATAAATTTGTAGAACTTGGGACCAAATTTGACTGCAAAAGGCGGATGGGATAGAATAACAGTTTTCTTTGGTATTGACTTCACTTTACTTCTGGAATTGATTTTAAAGACTGTATATTATTTGTATTTTTGGTAAGAAATTTTGCATTTTATGGGAATATACTGTTGTACACTTTCTGCATTTGTATTTTTCAATTTATTAGGATCCCTAGCCTAAGATATCGGATACCCCGTTCATATGTGCTTATTTACCAAAACTTAGGTATGTAATGTCAGCATGGGCATTGTTTTTTTTATTACCGTCTGTGATAATCCACATGGTTTTTTGTGTTTCATCTGCTGGCTATGAACAACAGCGACTCGGGATGCCTGGGCGGCTCAGTCAGTTAAGCTTCTGGCTCTTGATCTCAGCTCAGGTCTGGATCTCAGGGTGGTGAGTTCAAGCCCTGCATTGGGCTCCAAGCTGGGCGTGGAGCCTACTTGAAAGTAATATGGAGCAGCTACTTTGATGCCAGAGGTACATGCTCTTAGAGTGCTTAGTATGCCGTCACTCCAACCATTAATGCTATTTCAGGAAATGCACTGTGTTCTAGCCACCTCTGCGTTATCTGTGAAACAGTGCCTTCTACTAAAGCATGACATGGCTGTGGCCAAATGAATTGAGCTGACCTTCAAATGTTTGTTGAACGAGGGGGCAAAAAATGAAAGTCCCCCCTCCATTTCAGGTTCCTGAGCTCTTTGCACATCCGTGTTCCGCTGTTTACCCTCATTGAAAGGAACCTGGGAATGTATAGATGATACAAAGAAGAAATTCTTGTCAATTGGCACAAGAGAAAGAAGGGCAGAGGTTAAAGAGAGAACAGGGAAAGTCAAGCCTTGGGGCCAAAGAGGCGTCTGTAGGCTGGTGAGGTGGACGTGCCTCCACCGGTGTGGGGGTGGTCCTGGGAGGTCATGCCTGGTTCCGGGCAAAGCCCCGGAAGGAAGCTTCTCATCACAGAATTCCAGACTATATTTTAGTGAACAGAAGGGCGTCTTTTGTGCTTTGGCAAACAGCACATTCCAGAGTCTAATATGGGGAGGTCAGATTGTGAATGATGGAGGGATCCATTTAAGGAAAAGACATCTTTATGGAAAATGGAATGGGGCAGGGGTGAAGAGGTGAGGTGTGGCAGATGCTGGGTTTGTGTATTGCAGTATCCCATTATCTAAAACATCCCCGGCATACAGTAATTGCTTAATGCCTAGCTGTTGAGTGAAAGCCTGACGACAGTCTTTAGGGCATTATGTGCTATGTGCATTTCCCAGGAGGAGCATTCAACTTTTTCTGTGTTATGTGGAGTGCCTCACCTCGAGAGTGACAACTTGCTTTCTAGAGTGAAGCCTGCTTCCAGAAAGGGGTCTGTCTTATTGGAAAGGTACTGGAGTCACTTTCCATAGTTGGGATTTTCTTTTTGTGCTTAAATGCATTTCAAAGTGCCTTTTGAAGTTGCCCGTAAAGAGGACTCTAGCTGGGTGACCGAAAGGCCGGCACTTGCCCACGTCTAGGTTAGACAAAGATAGCAAAGTGCTTTTGGTCATAGTCACTTCCTCCTAGGCTAAAACTACTCATTGGCACCAGACACTCTCTTCTGTATTTTAAAAATATCGTAGTCTCTAATTCTGCACACTAAATTTGCTCGTGTTGATATTGGCCTCAGTTAACCTAGTCTCTTTTTCCAAGGCCTGGCACACCCACGCTTTTGCAAGCCAGGATGGTGGTACCGGAAATATTTCCAGCCTGGGGACACAGTTAGGAGACGAAGTGCTCCTTCAGGGAGACCATTGGAAACCCCCATGGTGGCAGAGGGGCCTTCAGATCCTTCTGGCTTACCTTTCCAGTTGTTCAACCTTAAATGGATTGGCTTAGTCATAGAGATCTGAGCACATTATGGGAAAACTGGAGACAGGACATTTCGGACACATTTATGCACAATTCAGCAAACCTCCACTGAACCCCAATTATATGTTAGGCACTTTTCTGGGGTTTGGGGGCTGTGGGTAGGAATAAGGTAGCTGCCCACCCCTGAGAGTGCTCACAGAATTAACTGATGCTTTTCCAAAGGAAGGGTGCTTATGAGAAGACACTACATTTATGAATTACTTTTTTTTTTTTCTTTTGCCTACTCTCTGTGCCAGGTATTTTGTATTTTTGTCCAGGTTGTGCAAGGCACTCATTCCACTTACTGCTTAGAATAACCCTGTGAGAAAGATTTTATAGATGTGGGAACTCTGCCTTTGGGGGTTTGGATAACCTGTCCATGGCCCAAAGCCAGAGTCAAGGTTAGCCCCAGGTCACCTTGACTCTACCAAATGCTCTTTAGTACAAACCAAGTGGCTACCTGCTGCTTCTTATAGGCTATGCTCCCAGAAGATGCAAATGGGGTCGGTCCTACTAAGCTCTCAGGGAGGGGAAGAACTGAGATAGCAGAATTTAAAAATTCTCTGAAACAAAGTCGATCCCTACCACCATTTTCTACTTTCTGGAATGATTGGATACACACTTGCCTGGGCCATGATGCTCTCTTGTCTGGGAAAAAAAAAAATCTTTATTTTCTTGCGTTCCTGCTCAACTGTAAGTAATTTTTCATAGCTACAAACATAGTAGCCTGGTGTCAAGAAAAGATACATATTTTATTCTGGGAAGAAAACCTTGAAACTTAAAATTTGCTTTAAAGGAATGAGATAATTTTCAGTAATCATATCTACTCAAGGTCCTTTTAAAATTTTTTAAGATTTAAATTCCAATTAATTAACATAGAATGTATTATTAGTTTCAGAGGTGGAGATCAGTGATTCCTCAGTCTTATATAACACCCAGTGCTCATTACATCACATGGCCTCCTTAATGCCCATCACCCTGTTACTCCATCCCCCCACCTACCTCCCCTCCAGCAGCCCTCAGTTTGTTTCCTGTGATTAAGAGTCTCTCATGGTTTGTCTCCCTCTGATTTCGGCTTGTTTTGTTTCCTCTCTTCCCTTATGTTCTTTTTTTTTTAAGAATTCAAAGTTTGATATTACTGCACTTCTTTAATGCATCGTATAGCTAAAAGCTCGATAAATCGCATGTTTTGCCAAACTAACGAAATGACAAGCTTACTAGCAGAACACACCTACCAAGGGAGTAGTCCCCATTCCTACTCCTCTGCTCGTAGGGAAAGACTACATTCCTACTCTTTGGGTGCAAAGTTGGGGAACAGAGAGGTGCTTCATTTATAATATAGTAAAACTTGAGTGTCTTCCCCTTGACGGCATGACATGCCACGTTTCTTATTACTTCCTCCTTTAGAAATGCACTGTTTTACTTAAGCACATTAAAAAAAAACAAAAACATTGTGGCTCCATGGTACACTTTGAGTGTTTTATTGGAAGAGAAAAGGAAACTGTCTCACTCACACACAATTGCAAGACACCGCAGAATGTGTGTGTGTGTGTGTATTACTGCAGAACAGAATAGATTGAACACATAAGTTTCTTGCTGCCGTGTACTCTAGCATGTGGAATTCCCCAATGAGTGAGAGGATGTGCACTCTTCTTTTGGGGACTGTCTCCCATATTAAGCGTACAGCTTGCTCTGTCTGGGGACTCCTGCCCAGAACTCTGCCATCTGTAGAGGGAGGCAACATCCCCCTCTTGGAGAATGCATCTGTTAATTTTCTTTCTCTGACTTGATGACACCATTGTGGTTACTTGCTGTCCCTCTCCAATCAATAACCTCTCATTTTCCATTATTACATCTTAAGGATATTGCAGTGGTTGCAAGCTGTTACATTTTCATTTCAGAGAGGCGATGGCTGGAAAACTGTGTCTGGAAAAAGCAGTGGGAGTTCGAGTTCTCCCAACGGGGTGGTCTTCCAAATAACTAGGCCATCTAGTTATTTGATGGAAGAACAACTCTACCTGCCTACACTTCGCAGTGTTGACTCAGCCAGCCCATGCCACCAGTTTACAGGGGAGGACCTGGGGCTTGGGGAAGAAGTCTGCTGCCCACATGGGGGTTAATGTAGCTCCCAGAGTCCTGGGTCTTCACTTTTCTTCCCTATTGCCTTTTTTAAGCATCACATGTGAAGGAATATCAGAGGATTTTAGAAGCAGAGGCTTATTTCTAGGTGGATATCAGGAAAGATGTGTTTGGCCATCAATAAAAGTCTAGAATTCTCAAGGTTCAACTTCACCTAAATGTTGGAGTGGTAGGCTTCACACAAGGATGACTTAAGGTCACAGATTGTTTTTTTTTTCTTTTTATTAACATACAATGTATTATTTGTTTCAGGGATAAAGGTCTGTGATTAATCAGTCTTACACAATTCACAGTGCTCACAAGAGCACGTACCCTCCCCAATGTCCATCACCCAGCCACCCCATCCCTCCCACCCCCCTCCACTCCAGCAACCCTCAGTTTGTTTCCTGAGATCAAGAGTCTCTTATGGTTTGTCTCTCTCTCTGGTTTCATCTTGTTTCATTTTTCCCTCCCTTCCCCTATGATCCTCTGTCTTGTTTCTCAAATTCCTCATATCAGTGAAATCATATGATAATTGTCTTTCTCTGATTGACTTATTTCACTTAGCATAATACCCTCTAGTTTCATCCACGTCATTGCAAATGGCAAGATTTCATTTTTGATGGCTGCATAATATTCCATTGTGTGTGTGTGTGTGTGTGTGTGTGTGTGTGTGTGTGTGTGTATCTTACATCTTTATCCATTCATCTGTTGATGGACATCTAGGCTCTTTCCATAGTTTGGCTATTGTGGACATTGCTGCTATAAACATTGGGGTGCAGGTGCCCCTTTGGATCACTACATTTGTATCTTTGGGGTAAATACCCAGGAGTGCAATTGCTGGGTCATATGATAGCTCTATTTTCAACTTTTTGAGGAACCTCCGTACTGTTTTCCAGAGTGGTTGCACCAGCTTGCATTCCCACCAACAGTGTAGGAGGGTTTCCCTTTCTCCACATCCTCACCAACACACAATTGGTCTTTTGACCAAGGAAATAAATCTGGAGGGTAATTTCCTATGTTTCTGTGTGCTGCTAGCATTTGTAATGCCTTGGTTGATTTCTAATAGACACCACTTTTTGTGTGCATGTGTGTGTATGGAGGGGGAGAGGGGTGTTCTTGCCTTTTGCCAATGCATTTCAAGTTTAGAGAAAAAAATAGAGCCTGTGTTTAAGAAGTTGTGTGGGAGCCTTTCTTGGGAAGAGATGGAAATGTTTAGGGAATGTGTTCTAAATTGAATGAAGGGTGGCGGTAAAAATTGCTTGACCTTGCGAGATTGTGTGGGTTTGGGACTGATGGTGACCGGATCTAGATGGATGGGTGAGCCCACCTCATGGGCCAGCTCTCCATCATGATTTGGGCTTTGGATGTGGGTTGGAGGCTAGGCCTGGAGTGTACTGAGCTTCCCCTTCCTCCATCTTAGGCTGGTGACGGTGACGGTGACTGTGGGCTGGTGAACTCAGGGCAGAAATGGGGAAATTCAGCTCTTGGACCACTTACTGCATCCTTTCAGGGAGTGCGTCTCTGTGCAGTGGGTGCTAAAGTGCAGATCAGGGCTCATTTCCTTTTACAGGATGCATTATTATGGTTCTTTTCACAACCAAGAAAACTCCCTGGGTTTTGCCCCGGAGGAATGGATTGAACTGATTCCAGCAGTAAGAATAGGACCCATCTTGTATTCATCCATTACTCCCTCCCTCACCCCCATGTCCTTCAAGTCTTTTCTATTCATCCATTGATTTGCCTTCATAATGTTTTCTTGTGGTTTCCAGCCCTAGGACACTCCCAGGCCTTTCTCGCTGTAGAACCTAAAACCACTCTCCCCACCCTTCAAGCTCATCCTCACTGCTCCTGTGGAAACATCTGAAAACCCTCCTGAATCCCTGTGTGGTCTTAGACACCTCTCTCTTTGCCGGCACCTTCTCTGCCTTCTCCCACGGTGCTGGTCTACCCCAGCAGCCTGACTGGCTGGGAGGCCCTCCTCCCTCTGAACTGCTCAGTCCTACTCGTGTGGGCTGCTTTTCTCTCCCCTTCCTTCCCTCTTCTTGCTGGGATGAACCCCATTCCCATTCTTGCCATCTCCTATATTTGAATAACTCACCCCTTTCCAAGTGCCTTCCCCCTCCTTTGCCTCCTGCTCTTCTTCTCAAGTCTCTCCCTCTTTCTTCTGCCTTTTTCTTTCTCCTTCTACCTCCCCCACATACCCACTCTGGTCTTTTACCATTAGAACAGCTTAGACAATGGGAGGAAGGTCACTCACTTCATCATATTCCTACGCGTCTAGCACAGACCAAGAGTGTGTGACCAGAAAGACTGAAAATTTGTATTAGCAAGAATGGCAGGCTGAGAGGACCCTAAAGGTGTCTCCCCTGACAGGTGTGTAGAAAGTGATAAAAGTGCATGAAAACGAAATTGCTTAGCACAATTCCGTGGTGGAGAGAGGCAATAGTTATGGCAAGAGGATAAATAGAAATCTTTAGGTTGAAAATCTGTGGCACACAGATTGTGCTTAATGATGTCAAAGAAGCTTCCTCTTTATTTTATGGGAAAACCATATTCTGAGTTCTAGAAACGTCTACCTAATTCTTTTGACGTGTGCATGTGTGTACATGAGTATTCATGGATATACATTTGTATTTTAAAATAGAGCAATTTACTATGAACTTGCTAAATTTATACAGTGAATATTATTAATCTTAGGGAGATATTGTACTAACACATAGTTAATATTCTTGTGAAACACAGTATATCATTTTTGAATAAGATTTTTCCTTTTTGTGGCTTTTCAATTCACTTTTCTCTACATTTCCCGTGAATCTTTATTAATTATGAAGGTGAATTAAATAAGGCCTGGCATTTTGATATATTTGTTCAAGAGCTGGTTCACAGCATTTGTGTTCAACTGGTTTTGTGTGATAAAGCCCTGCATGCTTGATATTTTTTTTTTTTTACCTCATCTAATAATTGGTGAGACACTGAGGTTTGCAATTGCAAAATATCCAGAATTGCAAATGTAAGAAGTAAAGCTACAGTAGCATTGCCTTTTAACATGTCCTGTGAGAGTCCCTTCTTTCTGAAGCAAGTGGAAGGCTCACTAAGGTTAGGTAGTTTTCTGTGAGGCCAGGAGGCAGTCTCCTGGGTCCAAGAACAGATGCTTAGAAATCAGCTTGTTGGCCTTCCCAGATATTACTGGAGAGTTCCGGGGGGAGTTCAGGGTGAACTCATGCCTTTCCCAGTCCAACCGTCACCTTCCTTTCTGCCTCTAATGCCCATTGATGTTGAGCTGGTGAGAGTGGATAAATAATTTATTTCATTGTATCAGCTTCATCAGAAACCCGTAAAGATAATTCTTTAAGTGTTTGGATCTAAAATCTTTCTGAATTGAGCCCTAAATTATTAATCATGTGAAACTAGGGTACATTTCCTGCCTGTGGTGTATATGCTGCTGTATTTTGAAACTGAATTATTTGTGGATCCTTTTACCAGTTGTTCCTCTTTTGGGGTCTAAAGCAGACAGCATGGAGGAAATGGAACGTTCTAGGCATTTTTACAACCACTACTAGATAGCTCTTATGGCCCTGATAAATTCAGTAGACAGAATAAAAGTCATCAGTCTCTTGGTCCTCCGTTGTGTGATCTGTGAAATCAAGAGATGCATTGAAGATTCTTTGTAGCTTTAAATTTTGTAATTCTTTCCTATAGAACTCGTGAGGAATTTATAATATTTATGGGAACGAAAGTTCAAGTCACTTACAAAGAAGCAGAAATCAGGTTATCAGTCACTGGGCTGTTTTTCCCAGCCTAGCCTCTGCCAATCCAAACCTTGTTATAACCACAATGTGGCAAGTTATGATGTCCCATTATTATTTCTTTCACTTGAGAATGCTTCAGCTATATAGATCTATCACAGCAGTTGTTAGACTGGTGAGTTTCCCCATATTCATCAGAAGAAGAAAATCCATCACGCTTTTGACTACTTTTTCCTCTCCACAAAAATGATCTTTAAGAGGATGACATGTAATACAGACTTTACTATTCTTAAGGCATTGGAGAAATTGCATCTGAAATAAAATCAATACATGATGCAGTAGTTTATTTACATTTAAAATATTGAATGGCAAAGCATTTTGTCAAAGACTTTGGAAGCAGATATGCACAGCAGACTGAGGTAGAGTCCAAGGATGGGATGTGGTAGAGATAGGGGTCGGCTGCTGTGTCCAGGGCCTGGTTGTGGTTCAGTTACTCTATCCTCAAGTGCACTACAGAATGAGGTGGATTCATGAGCGGTGAAGAAATGTAGACATTAAGGTCGGATGTAGAGATTTGTTTTTTTAAATTCCATCCCACAATGTCAAATTAAGTTATAATGGTCACTAGGCAATGTAGAGGAACCAAAGCATGGTCTTACCCTTCATATTTCTGGTTGCATTTTGTACTGTTTTATAGGTATAGGTATAAATTATGTGCAGCTGTTGCGTCTTTTTTAGAGATTTCTTTTTTTTTTTAATGTTCTGAAGCGGCTTATATAGCATGGAAATTACCGGTCCTTGAAACTTAAAATAATTGGCCAATAAAACCAAATGCGCATTTAGGCTTTTTGTTGGTGTAAATTACTTTATCCATTTCTTAATTTCTTCTGTGTTATTGTTTTACTTTTGAGAATTGAAATCTATACACCCATCAGTTTTGAGATTTTAAAATTTTATTGTGAATCATTTTACAATATATATGTATCAAATCATTATGTTGTACATCTTAAATTTACACAATGTTAGATGTTAGTTATATCTCGATAAAACTGGAAAAAAAATTTTACCATGAAATCATAGATTAGACAACCTTAATTGATAAAATTTTAAGCACATAGTTGTTTTAAATTCATTTGTGTTTTCTATTTTTCTTGATTAGGTTTCCATATTCTTCCCCCACAAAATCCAGCTTCTGGGTTCATTTATTTATTCTAATGCTTTTTGGTTTTCTGTTTACCTTCCAACGTGATCTTTATTTTTTTGTTCTCCTCCAGCTGTCCTGTTGTGTTCCAGGGGCCCCCATTCTGCTAGAAGGTAGGACCATGTTCACAGATTAACCTACAGCCCTCTGGCTTGACGCTCTGCCCTGGGAACAGAAGGCGCTTAGCCTCTTCTCTGAGGGGCTGTTCTCCCCTGTTCCCCTCTAGTCAAGCTTGGATATAGACCCTTTCCGGAGTTCCTCAAAGATTTCTAAATTGAGGCTGAACCAGATACTGTGACTTTTTATAAGTTTAGGGTATCAGGAGAGGATCAGAGCACAGAGAATAGCTTGCCAAGAGTTGTGAGATATGATTATTTTGGGGATCCATGGGCCCAGGTCATCTGCAAGGGTTTATATTTGGGTTGAGTGTCACCAGGTGGTAGCTGTCTTCCATGGGGGTGGAAGTCAGCATTCCCCACCATTCATGGGCACCTGTAAGTGAATCTAGACTCCTGAGGGTTCAGGACAACATCCCACTAGAATTAGGGAGAAAAAGCGAATTTCTTTCTCAGCCTAGGTCCTTTCTTCCTTTATTTCCTCCTTCAGGATCTACCTCTTCCCAGGATGACTGATGGAAAGAATACTCATCTCTCTCAAAGGACACATCACAACTGACCTGGAGTGTTATTAGCTTAACCTATAGCTCTAGCCAAACAACCACATAGTAGAGTGGTGCCTCAGTGTTTAGCTTTGTGTCCACAGCTTTGAATAACCTGTGAGTCCCAGGAAGCTGTGTGCAGTTTCGTGGGTGGAGGCCTTTTTTGGGGGGGGGCAGGGGGGCAGATCCACAGCCTTCATCAGATTGTTAAAGTGGTCTGGCATCTCTCCAAAGATTAAGAAGCACTTTAGTAGTGTGCCTCAAGTCTGGATTGATTAGGTAGGACATCCACAGAATCATCTCGGTGGAGCTTCACCAATAAGTCTTCTTCCATCAGCGCATAAAATGGGGCTTCCAAAGCTTCTCTCTAGACCTCTGTGTCTCTGTGTCCGATCACTTACAAACAACTGCTCAAGCGCAGATATCTCGATGGAGTAGTTTTTGGAACCCTACAGTCCCTATCCTTTCTTGGACAAGAAGCATTTCTCCAGGATTTACATGAATCTGCAGAGATGTGATTCTGCCTAGTCTTGACAGCCATGGCCTTCCCACAGTCTTCATTTCAGAAGATGTCTTTCCACAATTTAACTGCTGGTGTAGCTGTTCTTCCTGGGGCTAAATCTTCTACAATGGGGTATTATTCACTTTCTACCTCATGGCACTTTGAAACGTAGTCCCGTCAGGACTTTTGAGATCTTAAAGTCAAGGTTTAGCTAGGTCTGAATTCCTTTTTTTTTTTTTTTAAGATTTTTATTTATTTTAGAGAGAGAGAGTGAGTGTGAGCTTGGGAGAACAGAGGGAGAGGGAGAAGGAATATGAAGCTGACTCTGCTGAGCGTAGAGCCCCATGTGGGGCTCGATCCCATGACCGCGAGATCATGACTTGAGCTGAAACCAGGAGTTGGCCGCTCAACCGACTGACCACTCAGGCACCCCTAGCTAGATCTGAATTCTTATAACGTCGCATGCTTTCTTCTCCCAGCAGTTTTTGCAAGAAGGAAAGGTCTCTGAGGCGCCTGCCCTAGGATCTTCAGCCCAGTGGAGGGATGATGGCAGCAAAGGCTTTCCTTGCTCCTTCCACATCTGGCCGCTGACATCTCATCTTGTCCCCCATTGGAACTCCGGCACTCTCCTGGCTTAGTCTGGGATTCCCCAATTCCCTTGCATTTTTCTGTGGACTCTGGCAGGTCCCCTCTTTCTTCTCTGATATTGCAGGGCAGCTGGATTTGCATAGTGATGAGCTCCGTGTATGATGTCTGGCAATGTGTTTGGTAAATGCTATTTCTCTAATGCATGGATGTTCATCTCAGTCCAGACCTAGGTTATGTGCAGGAATGGGGTGTTCTTTGCAGTGACATTGCACCTTTGAAAATTGGGCACCAAGGCAAAATATTCTTGAGGCCTACTAAGATAAAAAGAGTGTTCAAGGAAGGCTTTTTGCTGGGGCCCTCATCTTGCCTCTGACATCCACTTCCAGGCAGCATGTTTTAGTTTGAAATAAGATTGCTCTTTTGCCTTTATCTACCATTTTTCTCTCTTGTGTGGCTCTCCTTGCAAGAAGTAGGTTCTTGAGCTCTGGAAACAATCTGCTGGGGAGTTTCTAATAGTATTATTAGGTGTGGAGAAGAAAGGAGACGTGTAGGATGAGAAGGTGGGTCACTGATCTGGCAGGCTCTGCATTTTCTTGGGATAGTGTAGTTTCTTGCTCTGGTGCCATCTGTGAAGGCTTATGAAGATCCCTCGCTTTCATGGCCCACGTTGTAGCTCAGGAGGGAGATTGCAAAAAGGTGTTTCTGAATCTAGCCACAATCCGTGGGAGGGTAGAAAATGTCTTCAGATTATGATCATGCCTGCTTCCTGTCTTTGTTCCCCATGATGAAATTTACCCCATCTCATATGTTTTCACAGGTATTTATAGGAAACTGGGAGTGAAAAGTCTGAGACATTTTACTATTACACCATTTCATCCGAAACCTTGAAATTTTTATAAAGAATGATTTCACCAATTTGCAAGTTTGTGATCATGCAGACGTTGATGGGGGTTCCACCCAACTTAAAACAGTGTCTTTCCTACCGACTTTGAGTTTGAAATTTAACGTAAAGGAAATATAAAATTAGAAAGCGTCCCGTTTAAGATGAAAGAGCCTTTCAGTTTAGTGTCAACTTTCGAGCGTCTCAGTTGTGTGATTGTAAAGGATTCAGTAGTCCTCTTTAGTATTACGGGATGTCCCATTTTGAACTGAATCAAAATAATTCCAGTGTTATTCAGCATCTTCGTTTACAACTCAAGTGTATGTCAAGAAATGTGGATTCATGAGAAATCATTTTGTAATTCAGACCTTTACTAGAGCGTGTGTTCTCCCGCCGCAGCCCGCCCCCCCCACCCCATTCCTTTGAATTCGTGCCCCTGTCAGCTCTGGTTCCAGAGAGGAGATCGTCCGCAGAGTTTCCAGGGCTAAGAGCCGGTTCTGACCCAGGCTGTCGTGGCTGGTGAGGTTTTTGCTGAGTGTGGAGACAGCGCCGGGCGGCAGGATGAGTTCGAGTTTTGCATCTGCAGCCAGAGGCTGAGTCTGTCTGTGTTGTTTAGTGTTGCACTGGGGGGCCTGGGCTGTATACCTTTATCACGGGTGCCTTTTGGTGGTATTTGTTGGAGCTGTTGGGGCCCCGCCTTGCTCATTGGGGTTCCTCTTTGCTATCTCCCTGGCACCCTTTTGTGGATAGTTGTTCCTCATGTTATTTCTTTTCCTCGAATGCATAGGGCATGCGTCTCAGGTTACAAGAACAAAATACTGTAGACTAGGTGACTGAACCAACAGAAATTTACTTCTCACAGTTCTGCGGACTGGCAAGTCCAAGATCAAGGCATCGGCTGATTTGGTGTCTGGTGAGGGCCTGCTTTCTGGTTCATGGAAGGCTGTCTTCTTGATCTGTCCACATGCGGTGGAAGGTGGAAGGGGCCAGGGAGCTTTCTGGGGTCCCTTTAATAAGGGCACTAATCCCATTCAAGAAGGCTCTACCCTCATGACCTAATCACCTCCCAGAGGCCCCACTTCCAAATACCATCCCACTGGGGATTAGGTTTTAACATAGGAATTTCGAGAGCACATGTTATTCGACCTCACTGACAAAGCTTAGAATAGAGCAAAGAGTCAGAGAGCTAAAACCAAGAGGGGACTTCACAGCCAGTCCTACCCAGCCACCTCCCAAATGCAAAGACTGAAGCCTGGAAGGTTCTGGTGATTTCAAGGGGTAACCCACTTGGTGGTAACAGAGCTGGGACTACTGGGGATTCCTTTCAGTCTCCCTGCTACTGTCCCTAGTTATTTCTGGGCTTGTAATCATATGTGGATTGATATTTATTTATTTATTTATTTATTTGTCAGAGAGAGAGAGAGAGAGAGAGAGAGCACAAGCAGGGGGAGTGGCAGACAGAAGAAGAAGCAGGCTCCTCCCTGAGCAAGGAGCGGGATGTGGGACTTGATCCCACGAACAGAACCACCCAGGCACTTCCGACGTGACACTATTTTGATTTGTATTCGCCACGTCAACACTTCTCCATCTTCAACCAACATTTATATGGTGTTTTGCTATACATATTCTCGTTTAACATTCAGAACTCATGAGAGGTAGACATTCATGTTCCCATTTTATAAAGGAAGAAATTGAACTAGTATGAGGGGAGACGTAACGATGGAGTCAGAATTCCAGCTCAGTGCTCTTGCCCTGAAATCCTTTCTGTTTCCCTTATTCTGCACTTCCAAAGACTATGACTAATATTTTCTTTCTTTATCCGTCTATCCTATCTCTTTATTTGATGGCGCTGGGGCTGGGGTAGGTGTTGAGAGGGTGGATTTGTGGCATTTGTTTTAAATTACGGGTCTTGCTCTAACAATAGACAGTCTTGTTCATAACCTTGGGCATCTCATCAGATCAGGGATTATTGTGCTTTGCCTAAACACTGACTAGATGAAGCAGATGTCTATTCAAATATTACTTTAAAAAATGCCTGGAATTGTATTTAAATTGCTTCCATTATTCACTAATTAAATTGCAGATTGTTTCTCCTGGGGATTTTGCACTAGGCTGAGTTTCTTCAATTGTTTGTGTTGGACAATGACAAAATAAATCTTTTGCCTTGTAGCTTAGTGGAAAAATCCTGCTGAATGGGCTACATAAGTCCACAATCATCCTCCAACAGACCTATCTAAAAAAAAAAAGCAAAACCCAACAATCTATTTTCTTCTTTTTGGCAAGATGGAGCATGGACAGATAGTGGGATTTTGTTTTATTTTTTATTTGTGTATCTTGAGGCTGGTGCTTAAGATACCTGGAGGGGTTTTAGATACAATGGAGGCCCATGTGTTCTATTGAATGTGTCAGCTCCCTTGGTCGGTGCGGATTTTACCAAGAACAGCACAATGGAATTCAGATATTTTAAAACCGCATGTGAGTCTCCCACATGGCTGCCACAGTTTAAATCTTTAATCAGCCCGTTGAAGGGGGCTGGGCGCTGTCACCAGTTTGCCCAAGGACTTCATATATGGTCTTATCAGTTGCTTTTGCCTTTGCTGTCCTGTTTACAGAAGAGTCTCCCGTGTGCTATTTTCATTTGCAGAGAGAAGGAAGAAAACACAAATTGGGACAAGGAATGAGACAGAAGAGTTCAGTGTCCCTCCAGACCAGGAGCTTGACATTTATTTATTTGTGTGTTTGTTTGTTTGTTTATTTTCTGTATTGTAAGTTATCTCTACACCCCACGTGGGGCTCAAACTCACAACCCCAAGATCAGGAGTCACCTGCTTTAAGGACTGCACCAGCAGAGTGCCCTGACCTTGACATTTCTGAACAGGAATGCTTGCTTGCTCTTAAAATGTAAATCATTTCCATTCCCCTAAAAAAATGCACAACAGTTTTATGCTAACGTTCACTCCTATCCAGAGATAATTGAGACACTCTGCTTTCAGAATAAATAAATTCCTGACAGCTGTGAGCACCTGCTTTGGGATGGTGCCTCTGCTGAGGCTTTCACATACATCGTCCTGTGTAACTGCAACCCTGTGAGGAAGGCAGTATTCTCCCCATTTCACAGACGAGGAAAGTGAGATTCAGGTGAGGATAAGAAACTTGCTCAGAGGTCACACTGGTAATACATGCCAGATCCGGGATTGTGTCCATTCTGTGATGTAAGTGCTCAGGATTTGAAAAAAGCAACATGCGTTTTTGCAGGATTGTGGCTGATGTTAATGTTCTTTGGATTTGAGAACTCATGTGGAAGCAAGGCGAGCATATGGACGTTAAAGGCAATGTCAGATCAAATGTGAGAATGCAGTTCTGCTCAACGAAGTGCTAACACTGGAAGAGCTGAAGTGGGGAGCTGTCGAGCTACCAAAATATTGGATGAGGAATGGAATGCTGTTACAAATCAAGTGTCTCGCAGTGACCCTAGACAGTTGGCGAGAAAGAGTTTGTCACCAATGTAAATAATCAGAGAGAAGTTGGATATGCTCGAAGCTACCCGGAGATCTCCACGTGGAACAGCTGAGAAGAGACCAGGGAGTGTGAAGAAATGAAGGTACTGGGTGTCCAGGATAAAAGAGGGCTGAATCTTAGCAGCCGTAAGGGAACCAGAAGAGAGACATTGCCTTCTGGATCCATTCAGAAAAAGATGTCTGTAAGCTCGAACGACCAAAGCAGATACATCACCCCTAGTTTTGTCAGATCAAAATGCAGGACCACATTTAAAAGGGACCCTTCACATACCTATTCCCATTTTGAGACACCCTATGCCATATACATTGTGTTGTAGGAACAGACCTATTTTAGCCTTGTATGTTTACTTTCTTTTAAAAACCCAAACACTCCTTTCCACAGAATGTCATACCACTTTATTGTTAGGCACAAATTCCCCTTGTTAGTTTTTGGAATGAAATGTAGTCATTTTGTTCTTCATATTGTTTCCCAATGTTAGTTTTAAGAGATGATATGGTGGGCGCATCATGTTCTCTAGCTATGATGTCGTGTTTCGGAAACACTGAGGTGGCTCAGTAACCTTTTGTAGGGTAGTGGTGAAATCCCCCACTGCAGGGTGCTTTATAGGTCAGTAGGAATGAAGTGTTGCTGCTTATTTCTGAATGTCAAGTCACAATGACCTACTTTTTTTTTGCTTATCTTTTCATGATTTAAGTTTTTCAGGCATATATTACTTGGGTGCTTTTTCTCCTTTTCTTTGCTGCCTCTTCTCAAGGGATCTTTGTGCTCTGGCACTCACCTGCTAATGTGGATCTTTGAATCACATTTCATTTTATTTTATTTTTTTTTAAAGATTTTATTTATTTATTTGAGAGAGAGGCAGATAGTGACAGAGAAAGTAGGAGAGTACAAGTGGGGAGGAGGGAGAGAAGCAGGCTCCCGCTGAGCAGGGAGCCCAATGTGGGGCTTGATCCCAGGATCCTGGGATCATGACTTGAGCTGAAGTCAGACGCTTAAGCAACTGAGCCACCTAGGCGCCCCCTCACTGGCCCATTATGAGAACTTTTGAAAGCAGTGGATCTTTGCTCCAAGAAGAAATCCATACATTCACATATGATTTTTTTTTCAATAATTTCAATGGTGGATTCATTCCTGAACTCTTGGTTATGAGTTCTTTGTTCTGAATGACCAAAAGTCATTTTGAATATACTTGGCTTTGGGAACTGGCTATTTGTGTGGTCCTCAGAGAAAGGTGTCCTTTGAGGTTGTTTGAGACAGTAGGAGATATGGATTTCTAGATTTCTAGATTTCATGCACATGCACCATGGGCCACATGTTATAGAGAGAGAACTTGAGTTTGAGAGTGTGTTTCATGGGGATGTTGGATTGGTGAGAAATGGGACCAGAGAAATATTAGCATAATTCATGGCTTAGTTTTTTTTTTAACTAGGAACATACACTAAACATGATTTACAATAACAAATGCAGTGAAAACGAATAAAGGTAAATATTTACAGCTACGTTGGACTCTGAGCATGAAGGACAGAGTGATCCTTGAAGGCAGGACCATATCCTAGTGATGTAAGTTGAGGAACTCCCATATATGTTTAAGTATGGGCTCTGGGTGCGGTAGGTAGAGGCCAATCCTCATTAGACATCTTCTGGGAGAAGATAAGTTTTTGGTTGAAGCTTCATCTTGAATCTTACTTCCGAGCGATAAACCACCCAGCACAGGAGGAAAGTCCAGAAGAGCTTCAAGACCTTTCTGCCCTCCTTTCTCCTCATGGGAGGAAGGGGCCCCTTACTCCTCAGTTCCTGAACTGCTGTTGGAGAGTCCTGCAATGAACAAACTGTGTGCAAATCTTGGCCTACAAGGAGCCCAAACTGTCACCTTAGACCACATGTCCACCCTATTAGCAATATGTAACAAAAGGCCACAAAACAACAACAAACTTGACTTCATCCTCCTGTAAATTCCAATAATCCCTTCTTTATACTCACATGACATCTATCAATCACACCTTATCGTTGCCCTAGTTCATATACCAGACTGAAAAACTCTTAAATTAGGTCAGGGGTCTTTGTCTAACACAACTCAGTAGTCCTTTTACTACCAAAGCAGCCAAGCATGTTGCTGATATTCAGCAAATAGCTGCTGAGCAAATATTAAAAAGGCCAGATAGCTAGTGTCCTTTAAAATCTCTAAGCATTCCCTTCTTAACTGTGTATGACTCCTCACCAAGTTGGAACAATGATTCAGGTTATATTGTCAGAGGCTGAGCCATCGATTTGCTATTATGATGAGTTAGTCTTGTAACTTATCCTAAGTCTACATTGCAAGTAAACTATAGTATTTGCATTTTTGGTTTTCCATTGATGTTTATGATGCATAGAATCATGATGGGTGGACTTACAGTCATATTCTGGTAATTTTATTGTATGGCTTCAGTTGTTGGCAGGGATCAAACAGATTCCTTCATTAAATTTAAATTCATTGACTATCGGTGTGCCTGGATGACTCAGTCGGTTAAGCGTCTGCCTTCGGCTCAGGTCATGATCTCCGGGTCCTGGGATCGAGCCCCTCATCAGGCTCCCTGCTCAGCAGGGAGTCTGCTTCTCCCTCTCTCCCTCTGCCCCTCCCCACTGCTCATTCTCTCTCTCCTTCTCAAATAAATAAATAAATCTAAATTCATTGACTATCATATGCTAGGTATTATTTTATACACTAAGATAAAAATATGAATGAGAAGTGGTTTTCTGCTTATAAGCAGCTCTCAGGTTGGTAGGGCAGATAGATACACGAGTAGTAATCACAATAACTAATGTGTTTAGTGGCCTAAAAGAGGTAAGGAAAGAAAACACCAGGTTTTTAAAGCTGCCATTCAAAGTAGTTTGGATTTTCTCTTGTGCATACTGGGTGCTTTTGAATGGGTGAAAGAAGGTTCTGACTACTACTTTTTTTTTTTTTTTTAAGATTTTATCTATTTATTAGAGAGAGAGAGAGAGAGAGGACGGAGCATGAGCAGGGGGAGGGGCAGAGGGAGAGGGACAAGCAGACTCCTGACTGAGTGCAGAGCTGGATGCAGGGCTCTATCCCAGGACCCCGAGATCATGACCTGAGCCAAAACCAGGAGTTGGATGCTCAAGCTACTGAGCCACCCAGGTGGCCCCATGACTACCACTTTTTTTTATAGTAAATATCTACACCTAGATCTGGGTTCTGGCCTGAGGTAAACAGTAATGGGGACCATAATTGGCCAGAGGAGCTATTTCATCCACTCCAACAAATTGTGAGGGAAGCTCCGCGAAAATTTAGCGTAGGGCATGGTGACTGCTGCCACATTAGCGCAGAACCATTTTAGAAAGTGAGGAGCTCCTCCTGAATATAAGGTTATTTATTTGTTTGCTTAGAATTAAGAGAAACAAAGGTGAACTTGACGTGTTTCTCATTTTGGCATTTTGACTTGGGGATCTAAGAAAGACCAACATTGTTATGAATGCTGTCCTTCTTAAGTTGGCTTTCCCTGGGACCGATGTCCGAAGAGTAGGACCAGCGGTGTTAACAAAATAGGGGCAACAGCAAATATTCAAAATACTGAATCTAGGTTGTTTGGTGCTTCGTGGTGTAAGACAAGTACTTAGACCTGGTACAACCGGCATAACTGGATTGACATGTTCTGGCCCCCTAGTCGGTGTCTGGCAAGTAGTTTTAATAAAAACAACTCCAGGGGGCGCCTGGGTGGCTCAGTCAGTTAAATGTCCGACTCTTGATCTCAGCTCAGGTCTTGATCTCAGAATCATGGGTTCAAGCCCTGGCCTAGCACAGAGCCTCCCTAAAAAAGTAAAAACAATTCCACTTTGTCATGTACTTAGTAGCATTGTTGCCCTGTTGGTTTCTTCATCCAGTAACACATATTTATTGAACACCTAAGTGCTAGGCTAAGAGGTTAAATTTTAGGAAACTTCCGAAAAAGAGGCCCTCTTTGCAGCCCATGTCTAGGACAGTACTTACATGGAGACTTCCCGGACCATGTGAGTGAAAACTTTGTCATTAATTAATCTATTTATTTATTCAATAGATATTTATCTTGATCACTAACAAAGTGCCAGGCCCTCCACTGGGGACTGGTGTTGGGAATTGGATGTTGAACTTTGTAGACTCAGCCCTTGTCTTAATGGAGTTTGTGTTTGGGGGAGAGATGTACAAATAGCAACAGCGTTGGAATGTAGTGTGGGAAATGCTCTGATGGGATAAATTCAGGAGAGAGTTTCAGGTGGGTTATCTGCCCCAGACTTAGATAAAAGACTTCTTGGAGCAAGTATGTCTAAGTAGAGAATTGATGAAGAGCAAGTCAACCAAAGGAAGGGAAAGGAGGAGAAGGATGGCACCGGGATGGTGTGGCAGAGCCCAGGGTGAGTGTGAGTGTGTGTGTGTGTGTGTGCATGTGCGCACCAGTGTGCAAGCGAGGAGAATTAAACCGGCTTAGCCTGGCAGTACTGTGAGGTGTGGGGTAGAAGCAGGGGGAGCGGGAGGGAGCCTGGTGTGGAGCCTGATGGTGCTTGGAGCTCCGTTCAGGTGTTGGGGATTCACCCTAAAGCCAGTAAGAGATTTGCTTCCTGGAAAGATCAGGGTAGCCTGTGTGTGAAGAGTGGCTGGGGTGAACCTGAAGACAGACCAGACAGATTCTGCCTTAATCTGGTTGGGAGAGAACAGTAGCCCTCTGAGGGGCGGGGCTGTAGGAATGCAGTAAAATGGCTGGAGTGGGAAGATTTTCGTTAGGTAGGTTCTAAATAGGACTTGGTGATTGCACGATCTTGAGCAGCTCTGGGAAGAGGGTGCTGTTCTAATCACTAGGAAACACAGTACTTATCTATGGAGGTGGGCATTATTTTCAGTGTAATTCAAAAAGAATGAACACAAACTGATGGAAAAACCCTTTCCATTCTTGGCTAGCTCAGCCAATGGACAGATGCACTGGAGAGAGGGAAGGAATAAATTCAGAAGGGTGACTGCTCCAATTCTGATTTTTCTCTCCACTTTGGAATTTCAAGGCCAGTTGAATATGCCTCATTAATTTGAGGGAGACTGTGATCCTATAATCTGTTTCATTTTCAGAGAATGAGAGAGATGTATACTTCCTTGGAGAAGGTGATTTTTGCAGCCTTTGAATAAAAGCACTTCAGTTCCACCTTTAGCTGAAAATCAATGGTGTCTGGTGTTTATCAGAAGCCACTCAACGCTCTAATGTCCAGGTCACCAGCACTCATATTTTATGCCTGTCACTTTGAGCCAAATAATCTCTAATGGTCCCCAACTGCTAGGATCTCCAGCTCCCATTCTCTTGGATCTTCAATTTTTTTTTTAAATTAAAAAAAAAAAATCTCTTCTAGAAAGGCACACTTGATTTGTTGCTGAATTAATGTTTTTCTCCTTTTGAACGTGTCATCCAGGTCGTTAATGGAAAAATGTAGTCTATGGTGCCTGCCGGGCTTGTCCTTTTTATTTTAATATGTTTTAAATATAAAATATAAAAATTGTCTGCACTCTGTTAAAAGAATGTATAGCTGGAATTTTAATTTGATTATATTTCCCAATTTTCTCAGGCTTTCATAGGCAAGTCCTTGTTTGAACAGCTGTACTCCTATAAATCTCAGTAACAAATGAATGAGGAATGATTTTGTGTAGCAAGTCAGATGAAAGGAACTTCCTAAGAAAGACAGATCGTTAAAAGAAGGAAGAAAAACTAGCAAATATTTGAGAAATTTAGCAACTATTTAAAACAAAATAAAGCAGTGTACTCTAATAATTCTTTTCTAACGATCTTAAAATATGCTGTCATTAATAGAGAAAGCTTCTTATTTTATTTCATTTAAGTTTTAATACTGGGTGGAAATAACATTTAAAACTAGAGTCAGCAGGAAAGGAGAAATGCTAAAAACTGAGACGCATGAAAAAGGGGGATGTAGTCAGTTTTCCATTATCTGTAATTTTCTGCCTTCTATATGCGTGTTGCCCGATGCCGGCTGGGGGGATGGGAGGGGAGGGGGGAGGGGCTGTGAACTATGTCTGCCTCCAATCACAAAGAGATCTAATTAACATGTGAAAAGATATTTGAAAGAGCTGTGGGATAGAAAGGCTTTTGGCTTTCAACATCTTACCTGCTAGATAGATTTGAAAGCATAAAATAAAGCTAAAGTAAATTCAGGGAAACATTGATTCACCCAACTGAATAAACAACTTACTGAATTTGCTAATCTAATTAATCAAACTCTGCTTCTCCTTTCCAAAGTAGATTCACAGGCAGTAAAATAAATTAAGTCAACATTTTTTTCCCCTCCACTTACTAAAAATAAGCTTTCTTTCCCTGGGTAAATCGGTCATTTAAATTCCCAAGGCTGTACTCCCGCTGTCCACTGGCAGGAAGCAATTGTATGGATGTGAAATCGTTTTCTCTGCAGATTGCAGAGCTTGGGTTCTGAGCATCCTACCTCCGCTCTACCACCTTAACTGATGAATAAAATAAATATTAACTGAAGGTATTGTTAGAGATCAATAGCCTATGGATGATTTGATTTGCAGGTGTGGGAACCTGTGACTTATACCTGTGCTGTGAGGGTGGGAGGAAATAATGACTTTGGGGGGAAAAAATCCTGGAAAATTAAGGATATTTAAAATTTGACAACAGTCACAATTGTGAAAACTTAGAGACCAAAGTAGGAAAAATATTTTAGTGCAGTATCCTGCAGATCTGGTCCTTCATGTTGAGTTTCGCTAACTTTAAACCACTAGCATAAGATTCAGGTTTAGGCTGCTTGTATATACACATGGTATAATAATTTTATACACACACGCATTCACATACAGTATACAAGGCTGAGGGAAGGACAGAATAAACAGGGAAGAACGCAACTGAAAAGATTATAAGGTGGTGAATGACAAGTGTTATGCAAGTTAGGCAAAATATAATATATGGATATTCTAGATAGAGTGTGAGTCAAGACGTATCATTAGGTTTTTTTTGTCTTTTTGAAGGCATGATACCAGGATGCAGAAATAAGACTGCAGATGACAATTGAGAAGAACACCGTTCACATTAAAGTCTTGCCCGCGTGGCATATCCTTTGCTTCGCCCTGAACGGGCACACTTCTGAGGAAGAGTCTAAGTGCAAAGTGTTTCCAGATGACTTCTTAATGCCACCAACCCTAGTCACCTTGCTGGTGCCCTCCCCTTGAGGATCAAAGAATCCCCAAGGATTGCCTTTCCTCACATTTCCTTCTGTGATGGACCTATTTCTATTCTTTCCATTCTTATTCAACCTAGGATGTTAGGCTCAAAACTCACTTATATGCCCAACTAATCTTAATTAAAATGTAAGGGAAGATTAGGGCATGATCAAATGAAGTTCTGAATATACTTGAATAGTCGGGCAACAGTTTAATGGATTAAACAGTTCTTGGAAGTGCTTCCTTTTCTGACAGTAAGTCTTAATAATGCTGTCATTTCTTAATACCCCTTTCTACTTCAACTTTCGAGTATTGGCTCAACGTTCTCTTTTAACTTACAGATTACTTTGCTATCTGGGAACTCATGCCCACCTCTTTGACTTCGGGTCAAAATTGCTTTCCTCACGGTCTGACTGGGAAAGTTGTAAAACATTAGAATGTCCTTCAGCGGTGGGCTGTGGAATGTCATGTAAGTTATTACTAATTTTTTTCAGAATGTGATGGATTTTCATGTGTTGATTTGGTCATGTAGATAGCCAAACTAGATGGGTTTCTAAGAATTCACATTGTGATTTATCAGGTTATCCTTAGCATTCAAACTGGGGAAGGATTTGGCTAGATGCACGTGAAGATACCTTGTTTTAATTGTGATGGCCAAGTCATCCTTAAAAACTCAACATTTTCCTGTTATATTTACCCCACTCCCATCCACGTGGTCGGGCATTAGTAACTACCTGAGTCACTCCATGTGAAGCATTAAGCATAGTGTCTAGGACCATGTAAGTGTATTTATAAATGTTAGCTATCATTATTATTATTTTCAATATTTATAATAGAAATATTTATTTTTATATTTAATTATATTTTGATTTCATAATAAAAGTATTTATTTTTATATTCTCTGTACTCTTATATGGTAATTCATACATCATACATGTGTTCAAGTAGCCATAAAAGTTTTTCTTTTTTTTTTTTAAAGATTTTATTTATTTGAGAGAGAGCAAGAGAGAGAGAGCATGAGCTGGGGGGTGGAGGGGCAGAAGGGTAGGGAGAAGCAGACTCCCCACTGAGCAGGGAGCCCCACACAAGGCTGGATCCCAGGACCCTGGGATCATGACCTGAGCTGGAGGCAGATGCTTAACTGACTGAGCCACGCAGGTGTCCCCCAAAATTTATTTCTTAAAAAAAATTTATTTCTTGCCAACTGTGTTTCAGACACTGGTGCTAGATTTTGCAGATAACAGAGATGACTGAGGCAAGGTCTCTGTCCTTCTAAAAATGATGGTCTACCTTTTATAACAATGTATCAGGCTGTAATATATTCATTTACATCTTCTAGATTGTGAGTTCATTTGACGTCAAAACCATGGGAACCAGAAAATTCATGTCACCTTATCCTGAAATAGTTTAGGATTAGAAAGATAAATCACAAAGTGCTTTGCATTGATAAAACGCCTTTTATTTAAAATTTTTTTATTAGCTCTTAGTACAGTATCTGACACATAGAAAACTCTTAATAAATCCAAGTACTCTCATCAGGCCATTTGTTTTCAATGTGGCTCTCTGACTTTTCATTGGAAAGTGTGTCTTGGGGTGCCTCGGTGGCTCAGTCGTTAAGCATCTGCCTTCGGCTCAGGTCATGATCTCAGGGTCCTGGGATCGAGCCCCGCATCGGGCTTCCTGCTCTGCGGGAAGCCTGCTTCTCCCTCTCCCACTCCCCCTGCTTGTGTTCCCTCTCTCGCTGTGTCTCTCTCTGTCAAATAAATAAATACAATCTTTAAAAAAAAAAAGAAAAGAAAAGTATGTCTTTAGTTAGGAGGCCCAAAAAGGGGTTAGAGCATCATGCTAAAAGGTTGACATTGCTGAGTTTTTGCACCAGTTTTATTAAGATGTAATTGGCACAGAACATTGTATACTGTGAAGGTGTACACCGTAAGGATCTGATAGATGCATATGTTGCAAAATGATCACCACAATAAGTTTAGTTAACATCCATCACCTCACACAGCATTTTTTTTCTTATGACAAATTACTTTAAAAATATTGTATTTAGTTCTGGACCCATTTGGGAATATTGACGGCTACAGTATCTTTTTTTTTTTTTAAGATTGTATTTATTTATTTGACAGAGACACAGCGAGAGAGGGAACACAAGCAGGGGGAGTGGGAGAGGGAGAAGCAGGCTTCCCGCGGAGCAGGGAGCCCGATGCGGGGCTCGATCTCAGGACCCTGGGATCATGACCTGAGTTGAAGGCAAACGCTTAACCGATGAGTCACCCAGGCGCCCCGACAGCTACAGTATCTTGACATCCCTATTTATGCTTTAGGAAACCGTACTATAGCAATAATCACCATTGTTACCATCATCACGATCTCTCTCCCCACAATACCTAGTGTTCTATAGAGCTCCCACATCCCACATCTCCTGGCTCATTTGAACCTTACAATAATTCTATGAGATATGGAGGGCCGCAGATTCTTCCGTATATTATGGATGTGGGCAACCTTCCCAGATAATAATGATTTCCCTAAGATTGAGTAACTAGCATCAGGGCTCAAATCCAAGTTTCTTCAGTTCAAATCCATTGTGTTCACTGCTAGACTAATATAGCTGGGATATTACTTAGACAGGTGAAGAACCTGGGACTATTTCAGTGTGGAAAAGATGACCACTATTTTATCACGTTTGAAAGCCTATCCTGTAACTGGAGTATTAATTAGTCTTACTCTGAAATTTTTCAGAGTGAAATTTTGAATGTATGTTGCTTATGTCTACATTTATTTGGCTTAATAAGGAAATTTTTTTCTGATATGCAAGGCCAGAGGTGCCCTGGCCTCTGCCCACCTATTGGCATCATTTCATTAAGTTCTCCCCAGCCCCATTCATGACTCACTGGTGTTCTTCTCTACCCCAGGACCTTTGCACTGATGGGCCCTCTGCCTAGAATGCCATTCCTCCCCTTTTCCCCATAGTTTTGCTTGGTTGAATCTTATACATCCTTTAGGACTCACCCTTATAGTCACTTGCCCAGAGAGGACTTACCCAGAAAGAATCAGTGTTGCACAACAACCTCAGTAAATGAGTCAGGGTCCCTAAGTGCAAGCAACAGAAATGGCTAAAGAGTACTGGCTGCTGCCTGTTTTGCCCCACCGAGCACCAGGTGCTGTGGTTTGCACTGCTGCCAGGAAATCCTCCTGATTATAGCTCCTGCCAGGAGCAGGGCTGCTCTGTGTTGGGGGCTCAGCCTTGCAGTAAGACTTGGCCCCCCACACTGGACACCCTGATTGCCGTCCTGGCCAGTACAAGCAAATCACATCCATACCAGTAGGTCGTGTCCTTCCTCACGTTACTCACATGTGAATCCCAGTTTTGCAAGGACGAATCTCATTGGTGGTACTGAAGTCACCCTAGCTGCAAAGGAATCTGGAGAACTAGGTTTCCTAAGTTCTATACTCAAAAAGCGGCACTCAGCAAGCCAAAAATCAGCCAACCACATTAAGGCTGTTCCAAAGGTGCTGATCAGCCAGAAACATGACTAATATCTTCTATACTGAGACCAGTGTTCTCATCTGGATGATGGACCAGTCATACCTGCCTCATGGTGTTGTTGTAAGGATTACATAAGGTGATTTGTGAAACTGTTGAATAAAGGGTACAGAGAGATAGAAGTACAAAATAATGATATTCGTTTGCTATGACTTAGATCTTTGGCCCAAACATAAAATTGAATGGTTAAACGGTTGATTAATCTTCAATTCACTCTAGAGGTTTTTAAAATACGAAGGGTATTCTGTTTCCCCAAAAAGCGCTTTAAATGTTTAGGAGAAATTGAAAAAAAAAAAACAAAAAAAAACCCAACAAAGCTCTTTTTATATCAAAGTGCTTCCCTTATAAATTTATATCATCTCCACATTTTTGTGTTGTAATGGAAACATACACAATGATGCCAAGCATGGAAATTGTAGTTTTAAAAAAATGTGGGTGAGTTTTCAGCTACTTTTGACTCCTTTCTGAATTTTAAGGCTTTGTTCTAATCTGGTTTTTGCTCGGGTTTCATCGTGAATACAGCCCTCTTGTTCCAAAACAGACAATGGCTTATTCAACCCTCAGTGCTTTCCACATTTGGTTTTTCTGCCATGGCCCTTCGGTGACTCTACTAGCAGATTCTTATCTTGGACAAAAATGTAGACGTGACAGCTGAGTCTTTAGCACAAGTAATGGCAGTTCTGTAAGAGGGTATGTACAAAACTGCTCGTAGCAGTTGCCAGATATCATTAATGCTCCTGCTGTGGGAATTGTTCATATATGCGGCAAATGCCATGCTGGCCTCCTTTTATGGGGAAACTTCCTCCATAGGAGAGGTCAATAACAATGCAATTTCAGAAGAGAAGGAGCCAGGGAGGGCTGTTTTCCTATTGGACAGAAATGTTCCTCCGTATAACATATCCGACTTTTGAGTTACGCCATTTAGTTGGCTTTCCTTTTTGATACGTGTTAAATTAAAATAACGTATTGCTAGAAAAACGTGAAACGTGGCCCTGCTCTGCGGAACCAAAAATTGGGTTATAATGCTTGGACTGTTTGATTTCTGTCTTCTTCTTTTTTTTTTTTTAAAGATTTTTTATTTATTTGTTTGACAGAGAGAGAGCACAAGTAGGCAGAGTGGCAGGCAGAGGGAGAGGGAGAAGCAGGCTCCCTGCCGAGCAAGGAGCCCGATGTGGGACTCGAACCCAGGACCCTGGGATCATGACCTGAGCCGAAGGCAGTTGCTTAACCAACTGAGCCACCCAGGCGCCCTGATTTCTGTCTTCTTAAAGTTATCTTTTATTGAGGAATATGGAGAATTCTAAGATAAGCCTTCTTACTTAAGCGATACTTCGTACCAGATTGAAGAACACCGTGGATTACCAATTTTCTCATGTTGAATTTGGAAGAATTTCCTCTCAACATACATACTCTGCTTCTTTCTCCTCAACCCTTTTCCTGCTTATCTATACACAAGCACACACTCACTCATTTACACTTAACCTCAATAGGACGTTTGTTTCAAGACTTTTCCTTACGTTGGGTTTTAGTAAAGGTCTTCGCCTGGACGTGAAGGCAGCCTTATGAATAGCATGCAGTCAATAGAGCTCACTCACAATAGGTACACAGTAAACTAGTACACGGTGAATTTTGGTGATTCAAAATTTATTTCAGTGAGACGGATCAGTATTTGTGTGATCTGTAAATATTTTCCAGCTATAAAAATTCAAATTCCATCTCTCAAAATACATCCTGAGCATAAGGGAGCTGTCTGTTGATCGGGGAAGGGGGAACGGGGTACACTGGGGAGGAAATGGAATATTCAGAGCAGAAGCTTTGATTTAATTGGTGATGTTGGAAGTGACTTGCCCATCCCCAAACCCCGCTTTTTGTCTGCAAAGGAGTTCTCAGATGACCGAGTGGGTGTATTGTGATTGCCTTTTATTTTATTGACTTAACCAAATTCTTAGATCACTCTCTACCATTTGATATTGACAAACCATAAAATTCTTGTAGAGCCTGCTCAGGAGCGCCTTACAAAGAATTATCTTGTTAATAAACGCAGCATCGTTTGAAATTCAAGTTTAATTAAAATGGAAAAGTAAATGATTATGTAAAGATTTTTCCTCATTTAAGCTTATATCCTTTTATTGTTTGCCTTTTCTCTAAATTCAAAGACAGATTTTATTTCAAACCCATTTCTGCAAGGTGAATTTTTACACAATCTGTTGTAATAGCTGTTCTGTTAGCTTTTGAATTAAAGAATTTTTTTTTTTTTTATAAATTAGAAAGGTTAAGAAGGGTGTTCTGAAGTAGAGTCTGAGGGAGGTAAAAATGAAAAACAAACCTATGTTATCCAGGGATTTTAGTTTTTAAGGATGCTGTTTGAAGATAATGATTGTTTATGGACTCTTAAAAGATGTTTTCTCATAAGAGTTGCCAGATAACAGATTAGTTATCTGAGAGTGGTTTGAAAGGCCTTTTGAAATTGCCTGGGTGACAATACTACCTTTTGGTACTTATAAAGCTCCTTTGAAGTTGGCTTTTTATATTGGAAAACCAGAAAATATTTTTCTTTCCTTCTTTTATTAAACAGAAAGCAATACATGGACCCAAGGTTCAGCAAAACGGTATAGAAGAAATACACTGGTTATTTCTGTGACTGACTCAGCTTTTCATCTCTCAGCCTTTGTCGGTTGCAGGATTTCTCTGAATTCAGATTCTTAGCACAGCCACGTATGATGCTTTTTGTCAATTATATGTAGTTACCAAGTGGACCCTGCCAAGCCTCAAAATCTGAGGGCCTCTTCTCTTCACTCCCCTCGGTGTTTCCCCTTTGGAGCAAAAGCCTTCCTGCGGCTCCCAGGCTTGGTTGTTAAGAGAGCTTTGGATTGAGATAAACGTTGTAGGTCACGGGACATTCCTGCACAACCTTTGTTATAGGCAGTCACGCTAAAAGAACAGGGCAAATGGAATGGGCTGTCAGGGGTCAAGGCCAGAAACTTGACGAGGCAGAGATTGCAGGTTGGGTTAGCAGGAGTTTATGGGAGCCCACTTCAGTCCAAGCTGCTCTGAGCTCACAAAGGAGGTTCACGGTCCGCCGCTCTGCAAAAGCCATTTGGGCAGGCACTTTTCTTCCCAACTAGCTTTTAAGTGCTCCTGGGGCCCTCAAGCCTATTCACTTAGGCCTCTCAGATTATGAAAACATAAACCTTAATGATTTTGGAGTCCTAGAGGAAGACATAACAACTAGAGCGTCATCAAAACACGTTTCTGCTAATCGAATGAACAGATACGTTGTCGAGTATCACAAATACACTCGATTCTAGCAGTGAACGTCGTGGTGAGTTTTCGCAACAGTTGGAGAACATTTATTCCGTTTTAATTTGGAGAGAATGGTTGGTACGGATTGTAAATTTGCATTCAAATGGTGGAACCAGTATTGTGTGGTAGATATAACCTCTGAGAGCAGAAGAAGTGATTTTAGTTTTTATGGTTCGACAAAAAGTATACAAGGCATTTGATGAATACACAAGTTGGTTATTTCAAGCGTTTTGGAGCTTCGGTCTTTCATATTCAGAAGCTTTATATGTTACACAGTTGTTTTGCCTTCTTTTCAGTTTTGTCTTTCAAAATAAAAATTGTGATTAATATAAATATATTGGGTCTCTTAATGTAACACACTGTTTGATATAATCTGAATCCAACTCAAAATCCTTTCATGAGAGAATAGAAACAATCATATGAAATTTGTTACAATAGGATTTAACCTGTAGTGTTTTGATTCTCTCTTCTCTTCAATTTTTATCAAGTTTTTGATTGCCCACTGGATGATTTATTTTAGAATTGGCCCACTTTTTTTTTTTTGTCTTCAGTGCCTGTGGGCAAATGTGAATTTGCAGCTGAATTAGCAAACCAGGGATCTCTGTGTAAGTTAATAACTACAATAGGGAATCAAGTAGCTGATTTCTCTCCTTCTCTAGATTGGCTGTGTGTATAAGGTGGTAGAGCTAGGACTGGGAAAATAGGGGGGTTTAATGGGGACTTGACTGACTTTATATTGTTTTATTAATATAAAAGGAATGCATATTTACTATAGAAAATACAGAAACATAAAAAGAAGAAAGGAAAACCCATTGTTCTTCACTCAGAGATACTTATGTGAGCATTTGATATCTTTTATTTTGGACTTTTATTGTTCTTGAAAAATTTTTTTTAAGTAGGCTCCATGCCCAGCGTGGAGCCCAATACGGGTCTTGAACTCATGACCCTGAGATCAAGACCCGAGCTGAGATCAAGAGTTGGATGCTTAACTGACTGAGACGGCCAGGCGCCCCTGAAATATTTTATAGGTAGAAAGTGTATATATTTCTGTCATAAGGAGTAATTCACTCCCTACCTGTGCACCGCCATCCGGCTCTACCAGAAGGGAAGCCATCCTGTTTTAATCCCCAGTCATGCCTCCTCACTGTGCCCAGATGCGGTTTTCCCCTGTTCAGTTAAGTTTGTCTTTCAAAATAAAACATGTTATCATGATTATGATAAACACATCAAGTCTCAATATATTTTATTTCTTTGCTTTTCGTTTTTGTATCAATTTTTAATTTACACTCTAGTTAGTTAACATGTAATATCATATTGGTGTCAGGAGTATCAATATATTTTAAATAATTCAGTATCTTGGATTCTGTGTTGGTCATTTTCTAGTGTTCCTTAATAGTTCTACCACACCTGTGTATGTTCCTAAATAATATATTTTTTGTATGTTTTACATCTTTGAATAAATGGAACTGTACTGTATTCTATTGCCACTTACTTTTCCCTATTACTCATATTACTTTTTTTTTTAAAGATTTTGTTTACTTATTTGACAGAGACACAACGAGAGAGGGAACACAAGCATGGGGAGTGGGAGAGGGAGAAGCAGGCTTCCCGCTGAGCAGGGAGCCTGATACGGGGCTCGATCCCAGGACCCCGGGATCATGACCTGAGCTGAAGGCAGACACTTAACGACTGAGCCACCCAGGTGCCCCATATTACATGTCTTGTGATGTGTGTGGTTGTAGTACATTTATTTTCACTACTGTATTACTTTGAATGAAGAGACCACAGTTTATCCAGTTCCTGTCAGCGGATATTTGGGTTTCTTTGTGTAGCAGATTCTGTCAGGGCCTCACCTGTGACCGTTGGATCTTTCTTGGTGCTCTTACCACCTTCCAAACCCAGTTACCTGCATCTGTGCCTGAGGGCTCTTCCCCAAGGCGCAGCAGAAAGCCATGCCCCCAGTGCCGGAGGCTGGCCGGACGTGCCCTTGGAAGCAGCTTGGGATAGGAACACGGCAACTCCTCAGATGATTCCAGTTCCCATAGCTTCCCCATGAGATAATACTGCAGTCACCCACATAATGACTGGTTTAATTATATACCCGTTAGTGGCTGTCTTTCCTTGCATGAATTACTTGTCCACACCTCTAAGCGTTTTCCTGTTTGTTTTTCCTTCTAAATGACCTCCATCTTCCCTCAGGGTCTGCTTCTGAGAGAAGTTAAGTAAGACTGGTTGTTTGCAGTTTTGGTCATTGCAAGTTAATACTGTTGTGGACATTCTTGAACATGGGTCCTAGTACACAGAGCAAGTCTTTCTTTGGGATGTATTCCCAAGTAGAATGACTAGATCACACTCATGAGTTGTGAATAAATATTGCTATTATTCAGCATCATTGTTAATTTACCTTTGGTTTTGTGGTGAGCATAAAGTAGCTTCTTATGGTTTTAATTTGCATTCCTGAAGAATTAATGAGACTGTGCATCTTTACATATATTATTGGCCATCGTGTTTCTCTTCAGTAAAACACGTATGTATATCTTTTGTCACTTTTTCTGTTGGCCTATAGTTTTTCTTTGTAGGAGCTCTTTATATATTCTAGCTATAATGTTTATGTACTTTAGAGATAGCCTCTCCCAGTTTGTCTTTTCAGCTCACTTTTTTTATTATTATGTTCAGTTAACCTATGTATAGTACATCATTAGTTTTTGATGTAGTGTTCAACGATTCATTAGTTGCATATAACACCCAGTGTTCATCACCACATGTGCCCTCCTTAATACCCATCATCCCATCCCCCCACCCCCCTCCCTTCTGTAACCCTCAGTTTGTTTCCCAGAGTCCAGAGTCTCTCATGGTTTGTCTCCATTTCTGATTTCTTCCCATTCAGTTTTCCCTCCCTTCTCCTGTGGTCCTCCACGCTATTCCTTATGTTCCACATATGAGTGAAACCATATGATAACTGTCTTTCTCTACTTGACTTATTTCGCTTAGCATAATCCCCTCCAGTTCCTTCCACGTCGATGCAAATGGTAGGTATTCATCCTTTCTGATGGCTAAATAATATTCCATTGTATATATGAACCACATCTTCTTTATCCATTCATCTGTTGAAGGGCATCTCGGCTCTTTCCACAGTTTGGCTATTGTGGACATTTCAGCTCATTTTTAAAAAAGGTTTTATTTTTAAGTAATCTCTACATCCAACACAGGGCTCGAACTTAAAACCCCAAGATCAAGAGTTACATGCTCTACCGACTGAGCCAGTTAGGTGTCCCTTGGCTCACTTTCTTATGAATGCTTTTGGTGAACAGATGAAATCAGAAGAAAGCATTAAGTCCTTCACAATTAAGTATGATATTACTTGTAGGTTTTTCTTAGATGCACTTTTAATTGCAATGTTTAGTTCATTTGTATTTAATGTAATTATTGACATGATGGGATTTAAATCCACCATCTCATTTATTTTCTAGTTTTCTTATTTTCTTTCTTCTTTCTCCCCTTCCCCTTATCCTCTTCCTCTCTCCTCCCCCTCCTCCTCCTCCTCTTCTTCTTCTTCTTGTTTTTCCTGTTCTATTTAATACCTCATACATAAAAGTAGAAATACAATATATTAAAATTTTAATGACATTTCTATCATGTGGACAAGTGGAGGATTCTTTTCGGTACTGGAATCACCAGCTGTGTGGTGGATATCTGGAATAAAGTGTTTCTGATGGAATGGGTTTGGATATCACTCATATAGTGAAAAATATGAAGTGTGAGTTTGTAATACTGAGCCACATTCAGTGGGTGACATTGTTTGCTAATAAGTTGGCTCTTGAAATGCCATAGAATCAGACAAATATACTGGAAAATACCAAATAATTGAATGTGATACTTACCTTTGAAGACCAAGCGAGACAAGTGATGGGTAATATGTTAAGATTGGAATTTAGAGGAACATCTGTGGGTAGCTCAACAGGTCCATGATCAAATGATCCTCACATCAGAGGTCCCAGGCAAGAGACCCAAACCCATCGCTCACTTCATTCATCAAATGAAAGGAGTCTTGTTGCTCAACTTTCCCACATTAATCTGCCTATAAATTCAGCAAAACTCTTAAGAAAAAGTAATCGAAATGACATTAGAAAGCTTTATAAGTCAAACCAAGTCTTGCTGCTTTAAACAGTTTAGTGTAGAGGGGTTTTCAGAATGTTTATAAAATGAGGTTGTGTGAGGTCACTGAAATGGTGTTTGTTTTTCTTGCAACTATCTCAGGGACAGTTATATACTGCTTGATACGCTTTGTTTGGGAATCTGCGATACCGTAAGCATACACTTTTGGGGGCTGTACTTCCTGATGTGACATTCTAGTCTGTGTGTAGATAGTGCGGTAATTCATCATTCCTGGGGTTTTAATAATAGAATGATAATGTGTGTGATCCGAAATGGGTCTTACACATCCTCCAACTCCTTTACCATATAAATGTATTTTATTTTATTTTTATATTAGGCTCCATGCCCAATGTGAGATTTGCTCTCAGGACCCCAAGATTAAGAGTCTCATGCTTTACCGATTGAGCCAGCGAGGCACCCCAGCTCTCTTACTATATACAAAAAGAAACAGACACAGAGGAAGAGACTTATTGCAGTCTCAGCAACTAGGACATCTAGGTAGATCTTGTAAAATAGAGACTCACCCACAAAATGTTTTAGTGGCTAATTATTGATTTAACAAAACTATTCATAAAAATTTTTCTTTTTGCTATCAGAAAGTGTTGAAGTTTTAAGAATGAGGAAGACAGGCTAAATTTCAGAAGAATGTCTATTTCCCCAGTGAGGCATTCATTAGAAAGTGGTGGGAAAGGGGTTAGGGATCATTAATCTAAGTGTAGATGTGTTCTGTCCAATTTCATAATATTCTGACAGCCAAATTTCGTGTAGCCCGTTGGTGATTGCATGTAGGAAACGGGGTGTACTTAAAAATGGTTAAAAGGGTGAATTTGATGTTATATATATTTTGCCACAATTAAAAACATGCAAATAAATGGAAAAAAAATGTAGGCTGTGGGTGTGAGGAAAGGTAGGTTTTAATGAGTGTTACTTTTGTGCCTTTTCTCAGAGGAGCTCCCAACTCCTGAGGACAGGCATCTCTTTTGAAGGCAGAGCTGAGAGGATTGTCGGTCAAAGTTGTGAACATCAAAATTGGCGTGCCTGCTAGAGGCTGCCCAAACCCTCTTTTTTTCTTCCACGTCAAAAGAGCACTTCATTCCTGTCACTCCAGCCAGACTACTTGGAATGACTCATGGTTCTACGTAAGCTCGGAGGGATGCTATTTATTCAATATCTGTAATGTGTGAGGCAATATCCTAAAACTTGCACTTACATGATCACATTTGTGTATTGCGGTCCTGTGCTGGAGGTGGTATTCTCCCTATTTAATCTACGGGAAAAGTGAGGCTCTGAGAGGTAAAATAAACTAAGTTCACACACATGGCAGTTTAGAATTAGAATCCAAACCCAGGTCTCTGTTGTTGAAGTTCTTGACCCTCTCATTATAACATAATTGGTTAAAAAATTTTTAAATTTTTATTTATTTATTTTAGAGAGAGAGAGTGTGTGAGCAGGGAGAGGGGCAGAGGGAGAGGGAGAGAGAGAAGGAGAGAAGCAGACTCCCCGTTGTGCATGGAGCTGGATGTGGGGCTCCATCCCTGAGATCATGACCTGAGCTGAAACCAAGAGTCTGACGCTTAGCTGACTGAGCCACCCAGGTGCCCAGTTGATTCAAATTTTTTATCCCATCCAAGTTAAGTGGGGGCAAGAATTTAGTACCTTAGACTTGGTATATAATTTTGCAAGGGAAGTAAGTATAAGAAATAGGGTTTTTATTTGGCATGAAGTGAGTATTTCATTCATTCATTAGACTTTTAATGAGAGCCCACTTTGTGCTAGACCTGGTTGATCCATCGCCCTGAACAAGACAGACACGGTCCCTGCTTGCAGGGGAAAATAAATTATGCCATAGCTGTGTAAACCCACTTCATCTCTATGCAACAATGTGTTTGAAACCTAATTAAGGACAAAAGTAGAACTTTTAACCATTTCTCTGCTACTTGTGTTACCACCAGCTGTCATCTGGTTTAGCAGGAGCAAAATAGACTACTCAGAAAAATGTCTTTCTTTGGAGAACTCCAAAAATACACATATTAAAAATAAATGCATTCAGTTCTTGTTTTACACAGTAGTTATACTGTTTAAAGTCCCCATGAACACCAAATTAACAATCGCAGGACCATTGCTCCTAGGGGAAATACAAGGATTAGGTTCCTGCGAGCCCCTGCTCATAACATTTTCTTCAACTCAGCAACACATAACCTTGTTTTATGTGTGTTTCTGGTTCAAGACACCTTACTTAATATATATTGTTGATTCATTAAAGTTGAACTCATGGCCAACAGCCCTGCAACTCGTGCCAGAACGGAGCCCATCACACGCGTACATGTTCTTGGGCAGCACACCAGTCTTTTTGCACTGGGGGACACCAAACAGCACTTCAGCACCACGTGTGGGGGGCAGTCTAAAAAGCAAAATCACCAACAAAAACACACAAGAATGCAAAAAATGGGCACTAAATGGACCGCAGGAAGCACTCTTGTTTACAGTGAGTGAGAGCTGAACTAAGAAGGCAGAGCATCACCTTTCACCTTGTTGGCCCTCAGCTGGGAACACGTGCTTTGGGAAACTCAAAATTCTCACTGCTCTGTGCTTGTTTGTGAATGACGTGAAAGTGTGGAGGGTATTGATTTGGGGGTTACAAATAAAGTTTAGCCAGGTAGGCAAGTTTGTAAGTAGAAAATCTGTGCCTACTGAAGTTTGGCTGTACTAATTTCAGTGATAAGAATAATAACCAAGAGAAATATCAGGTGTTGCTCTGCAGAGAATTAAAGCAGGGTGAGATGAAGTTGGCAGTGTGGGGGCTGCTGGTGGGGTGATCTGGTGGGGGAAGTCTTTGAAGGGGCCTCCTCTAAACTGAGATCTGAATTACGGAAGGAGTCTGTCCTCTGATGATGGGGGAAGGGCATTTGAGGTGGGGGGAACAGGCTGAGCAGAGGCCTTGGGTCAGGAAGGATTTTGGTGTGAGGAACCCCAAACAGGGGGTCCGGCTGTGGAGTCAGGAAGCGCGGGGCTGGGAGTGGGACTGGCAGGTGCCTGCCTGGTGACTTGGGCTTCATGAGCTGGCGAATGGTGTGTGTGTGTGTGTGTGTGTGTGTGTGTGTGTGTGTGTGTGTATTTGATTCCAAGTGCAGTGGGACATACCAGATGTATAACAATGTCAGCACTACATAGCTCAGTTTGGGGGCTGCCTGGGAAGCTTAGAGGAACTGTAACAATGTCCTGATTACATGAGCTATTTAACGTGTGCCCTGGAAAATTCCATGTTTCCCAATTCCACCCTTGCACAAGTCTTTGCTCACCCAGTGGGTGCCCTTCCTTGCTTGTCCAGCAGTCCCTGGCCAGGGAGTCCTTCCCTTGTCAGAAGCACCTGATCCCAACCATGGCTTTGTTCCACGTTTCCTGAGCACCTTTATTTACTCCACTTGTCCTCCATTAGTGATTCTTGGTGTATTTGTCTTTTTAATTTTCCCAGCCACAGTCTGTCAGGGTAGGGGCCATTTTTGCTTCTTTATTCTCTCTTGGTACCCTAGACACAGTAGCTGCTATATGTGTTGAATGACACTGAGCTTTTGTATTCTGGTGCTGTAACCTTTTCTTCACCCTGTGACCATTATGAATGAGAATCAAATGTGAATGGCTGATGGCATTAGAGTTGGCTGGGTGTGGGGGGCTGAGTGGTGGGGAAGGGGGTAGTGGGCAGTGTTTATGAGAATGAAAGTTACCAAAATGCTGTAGGTCTGCATTTTCTCTGAACGAGGAATAGCAGTATCTGCCAGGAAACAGGACCGGAACAGAAGAACATTTAAGGTCATTGATAATTCTTAATATCTATGCATGATGGTCACAGAGCAGTTTAGCTTGCTCTAACCCTTGGGGAATGTGGCAAGGTCAACATGAAGATAGTGTTCTTCTCTACCTTTTGGCATGTCCATAACTCAGAAGTGCTGCTTTGAGCCCTTGATGCCCCATTAACCAATGGTTTGTTTCCCCTATTTATCTACATTCCCTTTAATCCCTGGGAGGTAAGCTTTTAGAAAACGAGTTGCATTCAGTCTCTTGCTTCCATTGAGAAGCAGAGACTGAGGATGATAGAACTTGCAAGTTTTTAAATTTCATAGAACTGTGTGTTGTTGAGTTTGTCAAACGTCCTTCAGCATATTTGGTGAAGGTGGGCAAATTAAATTTGACTTTCCCAATATCCTCTGAATTTTTAATGAGCTGCTATATGTCTTGTCATGTTTTCTGCCGATAGCTATTGTTTTGAGCCTAACTGTTCTGTAGTTTTTTTTTTTTCTACAAAAGTTATTTATTTCTTTTACTTTACAAGATGGCTTCCATTTGTCAGCTTACCGTTCCAGATTTAAATATGACTTCTTTTTCTTTTTTTCTAACTGAAAAGCTGTGGAATCTAGTACATTGCATAATATAACTGTGACATGTTTATCTAAGAAGGAACATGTCACCATGAAGACATGGGTTTCTGTCTTTGGGAAGAGTTTGCAAATGTTTCAGTGCATTACAAATCACCATTGAGTTGCCAAATGTGAGGATGAGCGATTTCTAGAAGGAAAAAAATGTGTTCCAAACAGATCTCAGTTGATTTCTTTAATCATCAATTTATATAATCCCCCCCCATGTTGTATGTTTGTTTTTACTAAACTATGAAAATATAATCGTCACTTGGGAACTAGTGGTTCTGTGTCACTTGGGAACTAGTGGTTCTGGTACCTGTGGATTATTCCATAGTCTGTGAAGGCACGAAGTCTGCAGGCTGAAATTCATTTTAAACATAATTAAGGGCAGAAGTGGAGCTTTGCTTCATTGCTGGCTTTTGACATCATCAGCTGTGGTTGAGTTTAGTTGGATCAGATAATAGACTAATTCGGCAAAAGATATTTTTTTGAGAACTCTAAAAATGCAGATACTAAGAAGCAGTTTTGTGAAAATGTTGTCCTTTTACACAAGCGCTACATTTTGATTCTGGAAAATACCTTGACTGGTGTTTACCTTGGTTTAAAACCCAGAAGAAAAAGTCCAGTTCCTATGAAAACCAGGATGAATAAGTTGGTGCGGTGCGTGTCTTTGTGAACAGCTTCACGCTTTCAAGAAGATTCAGAACACAGCAGTGCCCCTGTCTGATGGGCGTAGCTTGGGATCCTGCATGAGACAGGGAGCTGTGGCTCCATCCTTGGGCAGCAGTCTACCACATGTCCCCCATGGAACACATGGTTTTTGTTGAGAAAATGGGAATAATTCAGTGCCACATACAACTCTAATGATGGGAAATACAGCTCAGAATATACAGGTCACTAATGGTAGCTTCATAATAATGAGACCAAATCAATATAGTAACCCTATATGCATGAAAGCGAAGCCATTTAGAATTTATTAATCATGTGATAATTTTATGGAAATATTGCAGCTTTGACAAACAGAAGTGTCTAGATATTTGTCATTATGTTGGTAGACATGCAAACTCAGTAGTTTGGGTTTTTAAATAGAACTCTGAGGGTCAGTGTCTGAGTGATTGGTGACCTTGCAGCAAACACATACAACAAAGTCACCTCTGGCCTTTAGGACTTTTTAAATTTGAGGATCTAAGGGAACCTATTTAAAAGGAGGTTACATGGAACTAAATTCAACCTATTTTTAATAACATGCACACTGATATTCATGATAGGAAGATTATTTATTGCCAATCACATCTCTTATTACACACCATCTTTATCAAATCTTTATCTATTACTCTGTATCTCCCAGAATGTAGCTGTTGATTTACCTCTTAAGATGTCCTCATATCCTCCCTCCATAGATTTTGCAAAGTTTGAACCCACTTTCCTCACCAGCCCCTGTCAAGATTTCTTTGAATTTTTAGGGATTGTCTGGCTATTTCTTTTCTTGAGTTCCTTTTCCATTTGAACTCTTAATCTCCTTTCTCCACCTGCAGAGCTGTCCCTTTCTCTTCACTCTGCACAAATTGAAACATGAGCTTCAAGCTCTTTCTCATGATTTTTGCAGAAAAAGCAATGTATTATGAGTGTAGAGATTTTATTTTTATTTTTTTAAAATTTTTAAAAAAGATTTTATTTATTTATTCGACAGAGAGATAGCGAGAGCAGGAACACAAGCAGGGGGAATGGGAAAGGGAGAAGCAGACTTCCCACTAAACAGGGAGCCCAATGCGGGGCTCCATCCCAGGACCCTGGGATCATGACCTGAGCCAAAGGCAGACGCTTGATGACTGAGCCACCCAGGTGCCCCGAGTGTAGAGATTTTAATGAAAATTTGGTAATACTGAGGGTGTTTAGACTGGTAGTAATACCAAGAACTTAAAATTTATGGTAGATATCCTTGTCGTTCAATATCTTGTGGCCATTCTTTCTCCACAGACTCCGGGATTTTGCAAATCACTGATCCTTTTCACTCCCCTCTTTCTTCTCATCTCTCTCTTCCTTGTCCTCAAATTTCTGCAATATTTTTACATAGAGGTTTAGCCACACTATCTTCTTTCTTTCCTGTCTTCCCTTGCTCTCAAGTGACCCATAAAGATGTTTTCCCAAATAAAGACAGTTGCCTCCCCAGGACAGACTTTGGGATCAGCTGTTAGGACAATACTTATTTTCCCCCCAACAGATACACTTATTATGCAAGATATTCTCAAATTGTAAGCCCAATAGCGATTTTTCCCTCCCTGTTTCTCTATCTTGCAGCCTATCTGCGGATTTTTTGTTTCGTACGATAGTGGGTTTTGATTCCTTCAACCATCTGTGCAACGGAGGAAAAGCACTGGTATTCACCAATCCAGTGGCGGAGAAGGGGGGTCATCCTGACTGTTTCTCCTGCTTTCCTGCATTCTGGCACACCTGGAATGTTTTTTTTAAAGATTTTATTTATTTATTTACAAAAGAGAGAGAAAGAGAGCACAAGCAGGGGGAATGGCAGGCAGTGGGAGAAGCAGGCTCCCCACTGAGCAGGGAGCCTGATGTGGGACTCGATCCCGGGACCTGGGATCACGACCTGAGCTGGAGGCAGACGCCCAGCCGACTAAGCCACTCAGGTGTCCTCACACCTGAAATATTTGTAAGGCACACGTGCTAGAGTTAATGGAGAAGGTTGCATGTGTCCAAAGATGACTGGCCCCGGGGCTTCAGCTGTTCCCAGGGCTCTGGACATGCAGCCTCCATCCAGCCAACCCAGGACTGTGGAGATCAATATGGAAGCACACCAGTAAGATCTCACAGCCACCTTTTGGGAAGCTCTGGAAAACGGTAGCCTTCCTCAAGCCAAGGTAAATCAAACCAGCTTCTCATCTATTTGGGCCAAGAGTACCTGTTTGGAACTTGTTGTGATACTTCAAGGAAATGTATATTTTTTTATACATAATTAAACATACATTACGTTGTATTACTTCTAATGTAGAACTCTGAAATTACAAAAACCAAAAGCCTACCCTACCACATTAGCATTACTAGATTATATTTGATTAAGTCATATTTCCAAATGTACTCTAATAAGATGTAACGTATAACGGTCTTTTGTGTTTATTGTTACTTTAACATTCTACTCATTGCTCCTTTTAATTAGCTGGAAAATTCAAGGGGGCTTTGGAACATCTGTGGGAAAATCACCTTAACACATGGGTGGTTAATTCCAAAGCTCATTTTGAAAGTGCATGGTGTGCGATCATTCATTTTTTTCATTCACTCATTCATTCAAGAACTATTGGCTGAATGCCTGGTATGTGGTGGTTAAGGCGAGAAAGGGAAAAAAGTATGTCATAGTTGCTCCTTCTAGGAGCTATAGAACATAAAGTCCAATAGACAGACAGTTCTTGGATATTTGAAGCCTTAAAGTTAAGTTTAAAAGAGTTAATAGGTATCAAAATAATAGGTAACAATAGTGAAACAGGAATTCTTCAAAAAGAGTATTCAGGTGAGGGAGCGTTGTTAGGGGTAAGATATAATTTAAGCTGCTCTTTGAAAGATGGGTAAGATGCAGAAGAGCTAGAAGCAAGAGAACACTACAACTATAGATTCTGGCAGAATGCAGTTTTAGTATAAGAAAGGGCTTGTTTTAAAATAAAATACCTGGGCTCCTGGGTGGCTTAGTCAGTTAAGTGTTTGCCTTCTGCTCAGGTCATGATCCCAGGATCCTGGGATCGAGTCCTGCATCGGGCTCCCTGTTCCGTAGGGAGCCTGCTTCTCCCTCTGCCTCTCTCTCTCTCTCTGTCTCTCATGAATAAATAAATAAAATCTTAAAAGAAATAAAATACCTCCCAGAGAATAGGTAAACGTTAAAACCAAGAGTTTTTCTAAGTAAAATTTTGTTTTAATGAAAGAGAGAGCGCCATGAAGGAATGATCAAAGATGTTGGCATAATTCTAGTGTAAAATGATCCAGCATAATTTATTCACTAAATATTGGCAAAGGATTGTGTGTTAGCTGTTCGGATGGGTAGTTATTGTTCCTATAATGAAGAATAAATGTCTCAAAATTGTTGCCTATCAAGAGCGCAAAAATAGGAATAATATCCATTTTTAAGACCCTGTAAATATTTTATTTATTCACAGCCAACACCTTTATTGAAGGGAAACAGTTTTGCTGCTGTTGTGACAGTTGTCGTTAGACATATTACAATTTCGGACCGATGGAAGAGTGATAAAGGTTGTCCATTTCCCTTCCCAACCCCAACTCTGAGGAACTCGCTTAGGGCTTATTTATTTTCCTTTTCTTCTCAGAATTGCTTTAGGGTCCATCATAGAGATGACATAAAACTGTAATTTTTGAGTTGATTTGGGCTATGGGACCAGGACTATTTTAAATCCCTCGAAAGAAGCTTGACTAAATTTCCTAAATCTTGTTGGTTCTTTCTTGAATGTGCTGGTCTGAATAAATTCTCCTCGGGAACACTGAAAATCAGTTTGTGTGGGCAAGTTGCCCAAGAGTTATAGTGTAGAGGGGCCAGGAGCGGGGGTGGGGAGGACGACGACAAACCTAAGTCTTCTACTTTCGTCATTTTAATCAGTGAAGTAAGTCAAAACTGGAGATTCATTTTGATAGCTCTAGAGAAATGCACTCTTAGACCTGAGACCCAGGTTGAACTTGTTCGTGAAGGCTTGCAGCGCAGTGCGTAGTCATGGTATTTCTCTCTCATTATTGACCAAATCTGAAACTTGAAGTTGTTCACACAAGAACGAGTTATTTAATTCATAAAGGAGCCATTATAAACATTTTCCATCCATTTATCCATTCATCCATCCAGCCAGCCAGCCAGCCAGCCTGCCAGCCGACCAGACTTTCATTGTTTTACACCTACTTACCAGGTAAAGCACCCGGGCTCCACTTGAGTGGCTGTACTTCTTGTACCACTGGCCTTTCCCCCCACATGTCCACAGAGTATGATCATTATTCCAAGCCCAGACATCGGCATCTTCCTCGTTCCTATGAATGGCAGCATCGCATTTGATGGAATGCAATGGATGCACCGTAATTTATTCAAGGAGTTTCTTTTAAAAAATGCAGCAAAACTTATCAGTTCTCATAATGAAATCAGAGTTAGAGAAAGTATGTAATATTTGATTTATTTAAAGAATCCTACAATCCCTAGGGGGTCTTGTGTGTGCGAATTAGATACGGCATGTAAAATTTTTCAAATAGAAAATCCAAAGCTAAAAATCACCGCTTAAAGGACAAAATACATTCCTTTTTTTTTTTTAATTGAAGTGTAGTTGACGCACAATGTTACATTAGTTTCAGGTGTACAACGTAGCGATTGAGAAGTCCGTATACCATCCAGTGCTCACCACAAGAACAAAATACATTGTCTTTCCTGGTCCACAAACAACAACAAGACAAAGCATTACATGGGATGTACTAAAGTCTTCTGCAGCTGGGGCTGACCCCCATTCTCCTTCAAGAGGAATCTGCTTTTGATGGTTCCATTGCTCTTCATCTCTGGGTATATTCTGGTGGGGCGTTTCCTCCCTAACTGTTCTGCGTATTCTTGGAAGGACCACCTCCCTCCCGAGCTTCTCAGAGTCAGCAGGCTTCCTGCATATGCTTGGGTGTCCTTAAGATCTGCGCAAGTCTTCCCACCGAGGTCTCTTGTATTCACGACCTAATTTGCTGTTTTAGTTTGAGTTGAACCAGAGTCCCTCTTCTGTAAGGTTTGGTAGAAGACGCAGTCCTGTTTTCAGAGAGTACCCAGTCCTTGCTTGCTCATATGAACACCTTGATTGTTTGGTCTGTCTGAATCCCAGGATACTATTTTATTTTATTTTACCTAGAAGAATCCAAAATGTCAAATTCATCTATTCAAGTCTACATAAACATCAGTAGGTAAAAGTAATTTGAAGATTGTTTTTCATGCAATAAAGAACAATATATCATATCCTGAATTTTGCCCTCAAAGTTGAGATGAATAAGTGTTTTCACAAAATGGATTTACTGGGCAGTCAAATGCAAGCATTGCAGAGAAGAAATGTGCTGTATAGAATCTATTTAGTTTACCAAGGGTAGTCACTTGTGTAATTTGAGAAATAAAGCCTTCCAGAGATATACAGAATTAATCTTACCTTTCAAATTATTTTTACTGGGAGACAGTTCTTTTTTGCTTAAAACTCAAGTGAAGTCTGATACTTTTGTCTGAAGTCCAGTTGGCTTCACATCATTGGGCAGCACAAAGTACCTTTATATAGCATGACCCCCATTCCTTAAAAAAAATTAAAATGGGTCAGTGAGAAGATAAATGTGTAATTTCTTTTACATAGAGGAACCTGAGAAAACTATCAAGTATTTGCCCAAACTGAGATATTTCCATGCATTTGTAGCTAAGTAATTTAGAATGGATTGGTTTATTTCAAAATATAAAATGATATCCCCACAAAGATAGACTCATGAAATAGGAAATCTCTAGAAAATAATGAAAAAAATTTTATACCTTACCCATAAGACAATAGTCAGCAAAAAACAGATTGTAGAAAGCCAAGAAGACAGAGCTCATCTTAGTCATGGTAAAGAGTGGAGAAAATGTAAGAATTAATGTACATTTAGAAAAACGCTCTTGGACAATTGTTCATACTGAGGCAGCCTGATTGAAAGTATTTCTTGTAATTGTTGAATAGCATTTACACTCCCTGTCTCAAAAGAACTTTAGCCTCGTAACAGTCTTGGTTCAGCTCACACCATGTCTTAGTCTTTCTGTGTCATATTCATTTCATAGGGATGATGCAACTGATTACAGAATCAGTTAATTTGAAAGAGATGCAGCATAAGTACTGTCAATCACGAAATGCTTTCATTACTTTTTTTTTTAAATTCTCATTTCCTTTGGTCATGGTCCTTTTGGAGATTTAAACAGTAACATCATTCTGATTTCTCTTTTCTACATTCCTTGCCCATGAGAAGGCAATCTTCAATTTATTGTTTTTAGTTGGTAAATTCTGATGTTTGTAAGCAGTCAGTCAGTCAGTTGTTCGTGAAATAATTTACGGAGCATCTATCAAGTGTCTAGCGCTGAATTAGGTGTTAATCTGACATTATTGTCATTTCCTTCATTGTCTTATTTACGGATTTTTAAAAAATGGATATTAATGTAGATTAGAATGGAGATTTTTTTGTTTTCTTTACTAGTTGTTTGCTGCTTATATTAAGGTAGACTGAACTAAGTTGTTTGCTGCTATCCTTAAGCCATCATCCTCCCTTCAGACTTTTTTCTTAAGTTTATTTATTTATTTTTAAGTAATCTCTACAGCCAACTTGGGGCTTGAACTCACAGCCCTGAGATTAAGGGTCGCATGCTCTTCCGACTGAGCCAGCCAGGTGCCCCTCCCTTCAGACTTTTAAAGGTCCTGGTATAGAATTAAAATTAATAGTTTCTCCGTAGGGGCTGAGCTCCTGGATTGGTGGCACTTGAGAATAATGTTGGCTTCTAATGAACAGATTTGTATGGAAATGTCCTTTTCAGAGGTAGAATCAGGGTTGGGATTTAATTTTCCCCTGTAGCTCTGCTTTGAAAATTTGCCTCCGGCCTCCTCTGCCCTTATCCTAGGGTCATCCCAGAATCATCACAATTTTTTTTTTTCTTGCTTGGGATTCTAAAGAGTAAGAAGGGCAAACTTAGTCTGTTTTGCACCTATTTTTACCCTATCTCACCTTCCATGTAAAATCACTTTTGCCCTCTTTCTGCAACTGCCTTGGGTAGACAAGACCAGCAGTGAGAATGGGAAGGTGAATGCAGGGCCAGCGCTAAGGTCGTCGTCCTCAGCCACGAGCTTTTTTTTGCATGGAATTACAAGCTCAAAGTAGCAGCTCCACTTCCAAACTTTAGTGGAGAAGCTGGTCTTTATTGTTCGGTGGCGCGATGGGTCTGTTAAGTTTGTGTTACGCATCCTGTCTTAGTGTTTTCCCCTCTCTTAGCTTCTCCCCACCCTGGAGAGCAGTCTCTCTGCATGTGTCAAACTTCCTTTTCTCTCCTCGTATTTCATTCCTCCAGGATCTGTAAAGTGTCCAAGTTCTCATAGCTCGCATAAAAATGGATCATGTCCAGAGGGACCAGTGCCGACTTCTCATTAATCTGTTGGAGTTTCAAATGTACAGGCTTCAGCGAGAGCAGTGGGAGAGGAAGAGAAGGAGAGGGAGGTCTCATCTCCAGGAAAGAAGGGCACTTCCTATGGCAGGATTGGTACCTTAAAGTTTGCCCTCCCAAGGTTGAATTTTGGGCCGAACAGTCTAGGAGTAAGTCAGCCTGAATCCAGAGGCCTGAGACAAAGAGTTTGGCTGGGACTCTGTGACTTAGCTTCGTGGCCAAAGAAGAATATGTAAATTCACTGGATTCCCAGGCATTTCAGCTCTAGAGGAAGAGGATTAGGGGAATCCAAGAGTCTTGACCTTACTGTGAGGCTGAATTATAACTAGAGCCTGTTTTAACTAGCACAGCTTGAGTTTCATACTTGAAATAAAGCTTAAATCAAAATACTCTCCACTCCGACCATATTCTGATGGGAAACTTATTAAATGTTAAAGTCTAATCTGAAAGCAAACATAGCTTTAAAGAAAACGATGCAACATCATTTAATCGTGTTTATAACTTGAGGGACGAATGTCTGGGCCTCATAACCCAGATAGGAGATGGAATTCCACGGCCCTCCTTCCCAATCTGGACCTGTCTGGAAGCGTTTATTTGTACGAAGTTTTCCAGTCTGCAAGTCTGTGTCATTGTTTAGATTCGGCCTGAATAAACAGACAGAACGATAAACTTCCTCTTCAGGTGCGGTTTGTATCTTTTGAACCAGGCCGTAGCCCGTAAGCCATGCCCTCCTGGCCAGAGGCTGTATCAGCTCTGCACATTGTTTGTAGGAGGCCCTACTGTGTGCCCAGTCCTCTATGGCAAACCTATGGGCGTGGTGATCATGACAGTGACACCCAGCCCCTGGTGATGTTGTAGTCACGCTGCGAAAGTGAATCCGACACATGAAATTAGAGGCTCATTCAGGAAAATCCCGAAGGAAAGAAGAGTCCAAAGTCCTGATGTCAAATGTCAAAGCCTGCTCAAGCAGATACGATGCACTTAGTGATCAGGAAGAAGACAAATGAGTGTTGGCTTTAGTTCCTGGGGGGACATTTAATGGAATAAATTGGATTGGAGATGGTCTGTGCAGAGTGTGTTCAATTTTGGGTGCCAGACTTTAAAAAGAGTAACCAGTGAAGTCAGCACAGTGCTTTCCATCTGGGAACCACACGCGGTTTCTAGGCTAGAGCTCCATCCCCCAGCCCTGCCCCATGGCCTTGCCTCTCTTCCCAGCATGCTGTTCAGACAGGATCATCTTCTCTGGCATGCATGACAAGAGTGGTTCGTTAGGCAACGCCGAATCAGAGGAGTTTTGGGATGGCGAAGGAGCTAGATAACCAGGACTCCTGAGGAAGATTGAAGGGCCTCGCCAAACGCACTTGGAGCTGAGAAGATTAAGGATAAACATAACAGTTGTTTTCAAACATTGCAAAGGCCATCTTGTTGCAGAGCAAGTTCACTTGTTATCAGTCTGGGGTGGAGACCCGGGCCTGTCGGGTGGACGTCCCAGTGACCATACAAGAATTCAGCTCAGACAAGAGTTTTCTCCCAATTAAAATGCCTGACAGAGCACTGTTCTTCAGAGCAGTGAACTTTTCATTCCTGAAAATGTGAAGGAGAAGTTGGCCGTCAACCATGCTGGCTTGTGTGGATAGGGTGGCAGGGTTGGACTAAGTGGGCTCCAAGGTTTCTTTCAACTCAAATATGTTCTTCACTGGGTGTCTGTTTAGGAAACCAAGGCCCCTAGAAATGATGGTAGCCTTCTGGGCAAAGGTCACTATAGCACGAACAAACAGGGAACAAGGAGAACGGGGATGTCCCCGGGTCCTGTGTGTGTTTGTGTTGTAGGAATGACAAAAGTATGAGATCGCTGATCGAGAACTTTGAACATTCTGACAGGCAAGGGGGAACATCTTGCTTCCTGTCCTGGGGCAGGATATGATAAAACAGGTGCATGAGGGAGTTTTGCTTACTATCCTGGGCTCTAGCCTGGGATGTAGGAGGTGGGGGGAGATACTGATGGCTTCTTAGGGAGACCACTGAGGGGCAACCCCGGTTATCCTACACCTTGCCTGGGCTGTGATGGAAGTAATGGAAACAGAATAAAAAGGCGAAAATCAGAATTTAGTGGAAAGACTAATATGGGTCTCCCTGAAAATGGCTCTGAAATAGGATTCTCTAAATTATTAATTGAAGGTTACGTGGTTGAGTCTTTAAATCAGGAGACCACTGGGCGCCTGGGTGGCTCAGTTGGTTAAATCAGGAGACCACAATCAAGTATTTACATTTTGATCTACCACTTGAGATGACCAGTGACCTGAGACAAGTCATTAAAATTCCTCATATTTGAATTCCCTAGTAGTATCATCCCAGCAACAGAGAGTGTTTGCAAAGTATTCTGAGTCCTGGATGAGAGGAGCCTTGTTACATTAATATCGTACTATAATTTTTCTTGTTGGGGTTGTTGTTTTCAGTTACAACCATGATGCAATTTTATATTTCCTACCTTAGGGATGTTTTTGTCTTCCAGCTGGATTCCAAAAGATGTTCTTTGAAAGACTGGCAACTTGTTCAAATATTTGTTTTAGTATTGGTCCATTGAGGGAATGTAAAAAATATGTAATATTAGAGATTATTATTCTTATTTCCCTCCCTTCCCACAATCTAACATCTAGAATATATTGAAAATACTTTGGCCTCATCTATTTACAAGAAGCTATAGTGATTTAGATTGGTGCTTTCCTGGGGTACTGATTTTTTTTTTTTTTTTTTGTGGAATTCTCTGAACAGAGCTTTCCTGAAAAGAATACATTAAGACTGTCAGAATGATTTTTTTCAGCAGACTAAGCTTTGCAGATGCCCTTTGTTGAGGGAAAAATGCATTATTCTGAAAGTCCTTCTGATCTTTAGGAAAACTGAAAATATCAAATATTCTTCTACCATTTGAACTTCCCTACAAGAAAATCCCAGGAATTTTTATTTTCTGGGCGAAAGTAGTTCAGAGCTGATGGTATCTTAAAACATGAGCATAGAAGCGCCTTAAAGAAAATTTAACTTTCAACATGGATTTACTGAAAAGAAGACTCAACCCTACCCTTGAAAAGCAGACATTGTAGTACCCCCTTTCTGTTTTCCATTTTATATATTTTTTGCACCTTAACATTTCCATAGGTGAAGGGGTATATCCAGCGTAATTATCCTGGGATGTAATTATTTAATGTGTGTCAGTAAGACACGGTTCAGATATTTATTGAGCTCTGCTTGGCCGTGCCCTGAATGAGACCATGCTATTTCACGATTGCAAAAACAACTCCGAGGCATTGGAAGAAGAAGAAAGGAGGACATTCCTCAAAAAGAGTGGGTTTCACGGTTTAGAAATCCATTTTGTGGCTTGCACGGGCGGACAGTGCTTGAGTGTGAGAGAGCTCACTTTGATTTACAGGGACTTATAAAATGTACTGCTCTTTGTACCCCAAGTCACAGACCTGCTGTTAATAGGACATGCACCCGGAGTTTTTCTGGTGGTAAAATGTACAAAACCAAACAATAATCTCTTTGGGAAGAGCCTCAAAGGCGGGACCGAGTCTGTTAACTTGGGTTTGTACAATGTCTAGCAGGGGCCATGCATAGACAAGCCCTCACAAATGTCTTTGTTGTTGTTGATGATGATTGAAACTGAGAATCCAGTGAGGAGTAAAGGGGTTTGTTTACCGTGAGAGATCGAAGGGGAACTCTGTAGGCAAGGAGGAAGAAGATGGATGGGCAGTCCAGGACCTAGGTTGGCAGATTCTACTGCTGTTTTTTAAGAAAGAGGAAAAATGGCTCAGATTCTCCTCCAGAAGTGTCCTGGCCCCCTGCTAGGAAATTCATTCCTGGTTTGGAGGCGTCGGAGACGTTCAGTGTGATTTGGGTGCAGAAGGTCATTTGTGACTGCATTCTCTCGGGGCTTGGCTGGCTGTCCACCCTGCCTAATCTTTTACTCCAGTCCCTTCCCCCTGCCTCTCCTCCTCTCTCCCTTTCTTCCTCAACTACTTATTGAGGTTTGCTTCTCTCCTAGGCTGCAAAGATCTCACTCTTTTCCTTCCTGTATCTGGAGACTGGTTCGGGGACAGTGGACATCTACCAAATCAGCATTTTTATGTGTGAGCGAGTTGAGGCTTGCTTATGTACAGAAGGGGGAGGTCTTACAACATTTTCTAGTGTGCTTATTGGGTTTTCTTGTACCTATGGTGGAAAAGCATACAAATAGACCGTTGCCTCTATGGGATCAGTATAAACATTAGATGGCATTGCAATGTATCATTATTGTATACAATGTGTCCCTTTAAAGTAATTTTGTTGAGAGAATTTCTTAGTTTGGCGGAAAGGATGAAGAGCAGAACCAGTATGCAATTGTTATGTCGTTGAGTTATTCTCGAAGTAGCAAGAAAAAAGGTGTGTTTCTCTCAGGCTGCAGGTGCACTGAAATTCTTCTCCGCACAGATGTGCTTGTGAAGAGTTAAGGTAATTTAGAATAGAAAAACTTGTACATTGCCAAGTTAATAGTTAATGCAGTTCTAGCTTTTGCCTAAAGGACGATTTGTTTATTTATTTTAAAGTAGGCTCCATGCCCGATGTGGGGCTTAAATTTACAACCCCAAGACCAAGAGTTGTATGCTCTGCAGACCCAGCCAGCCAGGTGCCCCTGCCTAAAAGGTGATTTATCATGGAAGGAAGAAAAAAAATACAATGTATATATAGTTTGTTAGGGGTGCAAAAATTACTGTGATTTCAGGTGTTCTTAATTAATTAACTAAAATTAGGTATTTTTAATTCTTTTTCATTTGCTTCTGCAGCTCTGTGCAGCAAGAACTTTTTACTTTGTATATTGATCAACAAGCATATTTTCTAATAATGCGAAGGCCTCCAACCTGATTTTTGCCTCCGTTCCCAGTGTACTCTTTCTTAGGAAGATTGTTACTTTTTCTTACACTCTGGGTGGTGGTGGGGCCCCCGGTAAATCCACAGACAGAAAATACCATCCCTCGCAGGTTCCTTATTGCCCTTTGCATCTGGACTAGTCCAGTGACTGTACTCAGTGGTGACCCTCCTCAAATCTGGTTTTGCTTCAGGGTTAAAGTGACTTCTACACTCCAGCTCGCCCAGGACCCTCTCTTGTGCACCTGCTATCCCAGTAGAGTAATTAGAAACACCTCCTTCCTTCTCTGGCCTTATTCCTGAGTTAACCTCAGGTATTGGTGGAGAGAAGCCAGGTTCCAATCGGGTGTTACTTGAAACAAAAGAGAAACCATGTTGTCAGGAACTTAGTAACACTGGGTCTACATTAACAGGTTTCTGATCTGGGAAGTGGATATCATTCCACTTAGATATTCACTCACCATCTTTCTAGATACTGGGAATATAGATACAGTTCTGGATACTGGGAATATGGAAGTGAAGAAAACAGTCATTTCCGTAAAGAAGCTTTTGTTTTGGTGGGAGGGACTGGCGACAATGAAAAAAGAAAAGGCACAATTTAATGTCACGTGATAATAAATGCTGTAAACAAAGAAAGCAGAGTGTGGGGATAGAGATGTTGCCAGAAGGGCTGTCTTCAATGGGGTGGCCATTGGAACTGTCGCCAGAGTTACATCAGATGGGTCCTGTGCACGAGGCAATGCCTTGGTTAATGACTTTGGATGCCCCTGGAGTACCCTGGAACCTCACAAGGGAAAGGACAGTGATTGGCACAATGCTGCAGCCATTTGTTTTGTGTGTGTTGTCTTCAGTTGTCTCACACCATGAGTTTTCCACTTGGTGTATTACCTGCATCGCACTTCCAGTGAGTTTAAGAGTTCAGAGAGGGATGGAGAGAGGAGGGCATTTTTGAACGGGGCGCAGCAATGCTCCAGAATGTTTCCCGGGCTGTCTCCTGTCCCTCATGTGGCTCCGGAGGCAGGCGTTCTGGAAAATTCTTTCTACATCCCAGATCCTAGGTTGGAGCTTCCTGCCATCTGAGAGGTTTGCAACGTTTCCTGAACCTTAGAGAGGGAAGGGAAATGGGCTCCTAGATCCAAAACCTTCAGACTGACGTGTTTGCCAAGTGCTTTGCAATCTGCCTTTCCATAATCCCCTCTCATTGTCTCTGTGATGGGGTTTATCGTGCTGCCACTGCACTTTACTGAATAAATGGAGGGACAGATGGAGACGGCAGAGTTGGAGGAGAACAAGAGAGGATATGGAGCTGGAGCTCTTCACAGGGACGGCCCACCTGTGGGCTTCCTGTGGGGACAAGCACATGACTGGCGCCTGGTATTGGCTTTTGGTAAAAGGGGCGGCATGAATGAGCTACACAAGGGGAAGGTGAGCTGCTGTTTATTTGCAAAGTTTTGAACACGATTATACATTAAATTAATGAAGAGATCCTCCTGTTGAAGGAGAATACTGTTTAAATCCTTTCGCATGGTGAATTTTCTCGATCTGGGTTTCATGAGGAATCTTAAAGGAATGACATTTAAAAATGTTCAGTAGACGAAGAAAGCAGGAGTGGTGAGGTGGCCGTTAAATCGTGGGTCAGTCCGCAATCCCCCAGGGTTTGAATTGCTGACGATATCTTGGATGTTGTAGCTGATTGCTGGTGGGTTTGTCCCTATGTCTCTTTGTCCATCCATCTATCTGTTCCTTAACCCACCTCTCCATCCACCCATTCAAGTTGGTCCTGTAGGAGGAGGTACTATTACTTACTAGTAGTGTGGTTATTCATCTCACATGGACTCAGTTTTCTTAGTTAGAGAATAATGGGCTATGTCTAGAATATTTAAAGGGAACTGTTAATATTAGAATCCTGAGGTGGTTATATTTGATTATGTACGAGACATTGGAAAGAATATAAATATGAATTAAACATGGGTCCTACCTCCAAAGAGCACACAGTCTGGTGGGTGAGATGACGATAGATGGGTAGTCATAGTGCATGTGGAGAGTGATCAGGTACCAGACACTGTTGTAGTGAGATTGGGATAGGAATTCAGAGAAGAGGGAGATGTTTTTGGCTGCGGGTGTTAAGGAAGACTGGCTGGAGTGGGGCGAAGGGGGCATTTACGTGAGTGCAGGGAAATAAGACTTATGAAGTTGATGAGCATCAGTTGATTACCATCCTCCCTTGTAGTTCATTTTGGTTCCTAACAGTGAGACAGGCTTTCATGTCCCCATTTCACAGATGGAGAAAGTGAGGCAAAGAATAGGATTAAGTAATTTGCCCGAAGCTACCAGGCAGGCTGTTGAGGGACAGAGCTGTGATTCAGGAGGAGGTCTATTAACGTCTTTCCATTCTGTCCTAAAGGTTGAGTCAGGAGGGAGATGAGGCCAGCAGGGCATTTCAGGAGAAGAAAAGACCATCTGTGCGGGCGTGACCAGGTAGAAGTGCCCTGCGTACGTGAGGAACAGCAGGGACCTCCTCCTGCCTGGTCCCTGCCTGGAGCACCATGGGACCCCAATGGTAGCAGTAGAAACCAGGCGTGGGAAGCTGGTTGGACTTCCCTAATGTCTGACTACAGGATCTGGTTTTCATTCGACCCACATGGAGATTTGGTGCAGGGATACAACATGATTAGAGGAGTGCATTTTAGGATGTTTATGACTCTAAGACCTTCTCATGATTCTAAAATACTTGCATGTAACTAAGCTCTTCAGTGTGGTGCCCAGAAACTCCCTCCCCTGGTGTCTCCTGCAGTCTGGCCCTTGAGAGGTTTCATCCCAGGGCTTTTGTCCTAAGGAACAGCCGGCCCCCTCTCCACCGTCAGCACTTTTAAAAAATCCCTGCTTGATGCTTGGGATTTTGAGAAGAAAATTCCTTAATCTCCCCCCCCCCCCCCCGCCCAGCCTCCTCTCTGCTGTTCCGTGGTTTTAACCTATTTCCTGCTCTTTCAAAACTTCTTCTATTAATAAATGAATAATTAGATCTGCTTTGGCTTTGCTAGTGAAAAATATACCATAATATTTAGATTAAAACAGTGTATAACGACACTAGAAAAATACATCCCGGTTACATGATGAGTTCCTCCTTTTCCTTTTTATTCGCAGTATCCTGGGGTGGCCTACTGGAGAAAAAATACTATTTGATTCTCCCTGGGTGGTCAGACAGGACTTGTAAAGACTCTTGTTTGTTTTGTGTTGAGGCTTCAAAGGCACGCAGGCTTCCCTACATAAAGATGTACTAAGAAAATGGGGATTTTTTGAAGTTGCTATGTATAAAGGGAAATCCAGAGCAACCATCTTCCTTTAGAACTACAAGCTAATGTGATTAGAGGGTCTCTTTTCACCCGGGATCTTTGTTGTTTCTACGTCTGGTCAATACCACCCGTCTTAGGGGGAGATCTGTGCTCACGAAAACCATTTCCACGTGTGTGTGTGTGTGTGTGTATTTGTAAAACACACACACACACGCTTTAATTTTTAAACCCACATTTATTGTGCAAATTTTTTCTTAAGGCGAAGGAATCGGAGTGGTGTGTGCACGCGTGTGTGTGTGTTTGCACACGTGTGTGTTGTTGAGGACGCTCCGTGGGTGCGTGCTAGTGAAACATGTTTCGGGCCACGTGTTCTGCACATTCCAATTAGTAAGGCCCTCCTGCTGTGGTGTGGGAGAAAAGTTTGGATTGGGGTCAGGGCTGGCTAAATGTAGGATCCTTTTTAATGCAGTCTTTGCAGAACTCCCTCATTAGCACCTCGAGGTCAGTGGGAACTGAGGGACGCTGCTGTCGTGTGCACAGTTGGCATTTTCTCCTGTGCGTAGCGTGTGTCAGCCATTTTAAATAAAATGCTTATTTTCTCCGTTTCATAAAATTAATTGTACTTAATGGGGGAGGTTGATGGTGCTGAATTATTTTAAGCCTGGAGGGGGCAAGAGCAGCTGTGTCCTACATCAGACCACTGATCTAATAGGTTCTCTTGCCACCTGATTCAATGGACGAACGTGCGTAGCCAATTATGTGAATCCCTGTATGGAGTGAAAAATGACCTTTAGCCCCAGAGAGCCAGATAGTTGCTTTATGCAGTGTGTTCATCCACTGGAGCTGTTTTGTTGCCTTGGCCGAATAGGAAACCTGGTGTATTTCTAATCTCTAGAATTTTATTTTCTTTAAAAAGAAAAAAAAAAGGAGCCACTATGTGAAATAGTTAGTTCTTTCATGACTTGCCAGTAACTTTGCTTGTGGAACCAGATGCTTAGAAAATAAGTAGTTTGGGCGGGGGATAGCCTCTAAAAATTTTAAGGGAGGGAAAAACTTCCAAGCCTCTTCCCCTTGTTGTATCCAGACATAACCTGCTCTTATAAACTGTGCTTTTTTTTTTTTAATGAAGAATATTAGAGAAAGGAAAGTATAAATATTTTGAATAAAAAAATTAGAAACATCGTAAGCTAATTGTATCAGATATCGGGTAATTATTTCTATAATCAAATAGATTCTTACAAAATAGCAGATTTTTTAGAAAGATAAGTCTGGGCACAGAAAACAGACTTCACCCTTGATATAACCTTGCACGTCTTTGTAAGTCCCGGAGTCAGAGGTCACCGTGGCTTTGATGTGATTCTACCAGCAACAGGATGGCGCTCAGTAAACCGCCCATGGTGTAGTGGGAAGAACGTCCTTCTGGGGTCAGCCGCTCCTGGTTTTGATCTATGGCTCTGCGAGTGCTGGTTCTATGACCTTGGGCAAGTTACTGTATACTCTCAGCCGGTCTCTCTGTCCAGAGCCTTCTGTTGCTATCGAGACTACCCTTACAAAAATGGTTTTATTTTTTATTCATTTATTTTTAAAGATTTTATTTATTTATTTGACAGAGAGAGACACAGCGAGAGAGGGAACACAAGCAGGGGGAGAGGGAGAGGGAGAAGCAGGCTTCCCGCCAAGCAGGGAGCCCGATGCGGGGCTCGATCCCAGGACCCTGGGACCATGACCTGAGCTGAAGGCAGGCGCTTAACGACTGAGCCACCCAGGCTCCCACAAAAATGGTTTTAGAGGGTAAATGAAATAAGCAATAGACAATCGGGTCTAGCATATATATGTGTGTTAGCTTTCTTTCTTTGCTTCTGATTACATGCCAGGGCCAGTATTTTTTCACGAGTAGTAATGCACTGTTAGCTTTGGTAGGCACTATGAACATCTAAAACCCTTCATTTTTCAGATAATGAAGTCTAGCCCCAGAAAGGGGGAGAGCCGTGTTTGCATTGCCTTACGATAGGAGTAGCAGAGCTGCTGCTAAAACTAGGTTATCGGGTGCTTCCAGCTTTTGCTCCAGGTAGAAGGAGGGCTTAGCCCTCTGGAGTGAGTCCCTGGCATAGAATGGCCCCAGAGCAGGCAAGTCCAAGGCCAATCTTATGTGTTTAATAAACAATCAACTATCCAAATGTTCCTCTAGAAACCTTCAAGGTAGACCAAAATGTGTACTGAAATGTCACTCTGCTTTGTCCTTCTGTTTACTCTTACAACTTTTGACTCAGTTTCCCTTTCTCTCCTAGTACTCTCAGGGGACTACGGAAGCGTTAGCACCCTGCATGCTCAGGTAAGAGACTTTTCAGGTGGGGAAGATTTCCAGATAAAGGGTCATACTGATTCGCTTTGTGGCTGTGGCCTGGTTCTTGCTCTTTCTTGGGCTGCCCTAAACGTCCTAATGGCCACCATCCCTCTGGTGGTTTTCCTTTTGCTTTTATTTTAGTTTCTTATATATGCTATTACTTTATTATATTTTTGGTTTTATTTTTATCTACTCATACATGCATGTTGTGAGAGAAAACATGCTTGGGAATGGTAAACCCTACCATGAGGAGAGAGTTTGGGTACAAGGCAGATGGCAACTTAAAACCTTTTTCAATGCATAACTCATAAAGATAAGAACTCTTTGTTTTTTTAAACATAGATACAATACTGTTTTCACACCTAAGACAATTGTTAACAATAATTTTTTAAAAAGATTTTATTTATTTATTTATTTATTTATTTATTTGTTTCCGGGGTGAGGGGCAGATGGAGAGGGAGAAAGAATCTCAAGCACACTGTGTTGAGCATGGAGCCAGACTCTGGGCTCGATGCGGGGTTTGATCTCACAACCCATGAGGATCATGACCTGAGCCGAAATCAAGAGGTAGATGCTTAACCAAGACTGAGCCACCCAGGTGCCCCAACAATAATTCTTTTTTTTTAATTTTTTAAAAAGATTTTATTTATTTATTTGACAGAGAGAGACACAGCAAGAGAGGGAACCACAAGCAGGGGGAGTGGGAGAGGGAGAAGCAGGCTTCCCACGGAGCAGGGAGCCCGATGCGGGGTTCGATCCTAGGACCCTGGGAGCATGACCTGAGCTGAAGGCAGACGCTTGACGACGGAGCCACCCAGGTGCCCCACCAATAATTCTTTTATATGAAATATCCAGTCTGTTCAATAGACCCACTGTACAGATACTATAACAACAAATCTTAGGGATGTCACATACAACATGATGACCATGGTCAGCACTGCTGTGTAGTGTATTTGAAAGTTGTTGAGAGAGTAGATCCTAAGAGTTCTCATCACAAGGAAAAAACCTTTTTTCCCCTCTTTTTCTTTCTTTTTTTTTTTTTGTACCTATCTGAGATGATGGATCTTAACTTATTGTGGCAATCATTTCACAATATGTGGAAGTCAAATCATTATGCTCTACAGCTTAAATGTAAACAGTGGTGTATGTTAATTATATCTTCGTAAAACTGTGGAAAAATAAAAAAATAAAAATATATCTTTGGTATTTTGTATGTTTGGAGGCGCCAATTTAGTCTGGAGCAGTGGTTCTCAAGGGGTGGTCCTGAGGTCGGCAGCATCAGCATCACCTGGGAACTTGTTAGAAATGCAAATAGTTGCACTATTAATCTGCCCCAGACTGAATCAGAGACACTGTGGGTGGAGTGATTCTCTATAGTCCTCAGCTCTACCAGCTGAGCTATCAAAGGGAGCGTGGAGTGATGCTCTAGGTGATTCTAATGCATGGTAGAATTAAGGGAAATACTGGTCTAAAGAAAACCAGCATGTTTTACTCTCTATACACCCTGTTTTTATTTGTGTTTAACACAGCAGCATATCCAAGATGCTCAAAATACACAAGATGGTGCACTTATACCTGGGTCACTGTGATATAATAAAAAATATATATTTTGGTCTTCATCCCTGGCTCCCGGCCAGGGCTCCTGAAACCCCTGTAATTTCCTAAGACTAATAGAAGCATCATTTGTTTTAATATCTGGTTATTGTTCCCAGCTCCTGAAACAGCTCTGGAGTGATATGTTTTGTTATTCAAAGCAAGCCCCTTTCAACCACACCTGAGTTTCTGTTAATAAGGCAACTCTTGGAAAGCCTCTAATTATGGGGGCTGGTTGCCAGGGGAACCACCGTGTGATTAGAGGACTCGTACTTCCAGGCTCCGCCCCCTGACCTCCAGGGAGGCGAGAAGGGGGCTGGAGGTTGAGTTAAACACCAGTAGCCAATCATTTAGTTCATTATGCCTACCCTAGGAGAAGGGGTTTGGAGAGCTTCTGGGTTCAAATTATTGGAGGTATTGGAAGCTAAGCCTGGCAGGTGGCCTCCTGTTGGCCCCTCGCCCGTGGCACCTGCTCCTTCTGGCGGTTCCTGAATTGTAGCCTTCGTAATAAACTGGTAATCTGGTAAGTGAACTGTTTTCCTGAGTTCTTCTAGTGGTTCTAGTTAAGTTACGGAGCCCAAGGAAAGAGTTGGGGGAACCCCTGATTTAGATAGCTGGTCGGTCGGAGTGACGGACAGTGACCTGGACTTGCATTTGGCGTTTTGAGGTGGGGAGCAGTCTCGTGGGCCGGAGCCCCTCCCTTGCGGGGTCTGAGCAACTTGGGACAGTGTCAGAATTGAATTGCAATTTGCCTGCTGCATGTCCATCAAGGTTCGGAGAATTGCTTGGTGTGGGAAAACGCACACGTTTGGTGTCTTGAGTGTGGATGTGGGGAGAGGGAAATGGGAGTTTGTGCTTTCTAATGACCAGGTTGGAGTCTAAGCCTTTCATTGCCCTCTGAGGCCTGTAGCAAGCCCGCTGCCGTCTCTAGCCACACAGAGCATCCCGCTTAGCCTGCTCCCATATCGGGAAGCCAGCTCGACAGCAGCAGTCCACCAATGACCAGGACTTTCTGGTCCTCGAGACAGTGACAGGACAGACGGAGACTGAAATTAGAGCTGTAATTTCTTTGTGTTTGGTAGAGAAATCAACTTTTTAAGAAGCGTACTTCTAAAAGCTGGGTTTCTCAACTGCTGGCTACAGAGTAGACTCACCCGGGAGGCTTTTAGAAAGACACCAGTCCCCTGTCCTGACCTCAAGAGACTCCAGTTCCAATGGAATTGGGAGTTGGGGGGGAGGGGACGGGCTTGGTCCCAGCATCAGCCCGGCCTAGAGGCTCTCCAGGTGAGTGTCCTGGTGGCCGTGGTTCAGAACCAGTGATCTGTTTGGTTTGGGACTGAGGTAGGAAACAAGATGAAGGGGCGCCTGGGTGGCTCAGCCGGTTAAGCGTCTGCCTTTGGCTCAGGCCATGATCCCAAGGTCCTGGGATCGAGCCCTGGCTCCCTGCTCAGTGGGGAGCCTGCTTTTTCCTCTGCCTCTGCTCCCTTCCCACCCTCCCCCGGCTCATGCTCTCTCTCTCTCTCTCTCTCTCTCTCTCTCTCTCTCAAATAAAATCTTAAAAAGGAACAAGATGAAAATACATGGCAAGAGTGTACCCCTGGGGGTCTTACTCTTCAAATGAATAGGTGCTTTTCGAACTGTGGTTCTTTAAGCCATCAGTTCTATTTTCAGTGGAGGCTGACCCGTTCCACAATATTCCTGGCCAGTTCTAGGTAAGGAGATTCCACTATGCTTTTTCTATGCACCTGTAGGTGTCTTGGTGGCGGGGAGGGGAGAATGCATGTTTCTGTACCCTGCTGGTAACCCCAGCCCTCTCTGAACCTCTGCAGGCCCCCTTCATGTAAGTGGAGATTGCTCCAGGAAAGGGACTCAGAGAGACTGATGTTTTGCAGTGTGGGCCGTTTTAATGTTTCTAAGGCTATCAACGAGACCAGAGCCTTCCTTGCAGTCCCGAAGTTACAGAAAGGAAAGATTGAGCTGTATTTGTTGGTGGAGTGTTGAAATATTCCATGGAAAAAGGGAAACAAGTTCCACCACTGATTTTTCTTGGCAGGATTGGTCACCTTTCCCCCCCAAGTTTCTGGCAAGTGTGATTAGAAATTGACTTGCAGGATTTGCTCCCACTTGCTTCCCAAGACATCTTCTGGCTTGCTGCTGACTAGCAGTAGTTAATTTGCTATCTCTCACACGTGTTATCCAAAAATCACAGAACTCAGAAATAAACAGCATGAACTTGGTCGGTCACATTTGGAGGATTAGCCAGATGTAAATCTGAGTTGCACTTGGGAGGTTTCATGTGCCTCATTTAAAAATAAATAGAACTCTAGCTTTGAGTAGAAACAGATTTTTTAAAAAATGAAATATCTTACTGGAAAACAAATTTTATTTTTCCAATAAAAAATGGGAGGAGGTAAGCTTTTTCTTGACGCCAGTGCTTATTTTATTTCATCCCCTTTCTCCTTGCTGATGGTAGATGTGGCAGAAATAAGACCCAATTTCATTTTCCAAAATGGGGGAAAAAATTATTCAGGAATTTATTTTTTTTTTTTTTAAAGATTTTATTTATTCATTTGAGACCCAGAGATACGGAGAGAGAGAGAGAGCATGAGCAGGGGGGAGACAGAGGGAGAGGGAGAAGCGGGCTCCCTGCTGAGCAGAAAGCCCGATGCGGGGCTCGATCCCAGGACCCTGGAATCATCATCTGAGCCACCCAGGCGCCCCAGGAATTTATTCTTAATTGACATCAGACATTTAAAACCTGATCGGTCACGGTCAACGGTTTAACGTGCCTTTTAGGAAAATACACATGTATAGCTCAGACTGTTCTGTGGACTCATCACTACATAGCAGGTTGAAGTGTTGGCCTTGAGGATTTCTGATTCTTAGACCTTCTAAAATTTTTTTTCTCACTAAGAGAAAAATGAAAACTATTTTTCATGTGATTACAATGAGTTACGTGATTAAAAAATGTTTACTGTTGACACGCAAATTTGCTGCCAGAAATACCAAATATTCATACGCCACCTGTTTTTAATTCTAGCAAAACCTATAATCAGAATGAAATAAACATCTGAAAAATCAGAAAAACAGGGGCACCTGGGTGGCTCAGTTGGTTGAGCGTCTGCCTTTGGCTCAGGTTATGATCCCGGCATCCTGGGATCGAGCCCTGCTCAGCGGGGGAGTGGGGGTCTGCTTCTCCCTCTCCCTCTGCCCCCCTGCTTGTGCTCTCTCACTCTCTATCTCAAGTAAATAAAAATAAAATCTTAAAAAAAAAATCGGAAAAATAATTCAAATTAATATACCTTTTGTGTTTATCCTTCCAGATGGTACTAAGTCAAATGAATACACCAATGCCTAGAGGTTGACTCTCTCCTAAGTAGAGGTAATGTTTCATGCAGACACATGAATTGAGTTACATATCTGCTAGACAGTTCCCATGAGTGGATTTTGATCATTCAGGTTTGTAGCACTCCCTAAATTTAACAAGTGTAGATCATATTACCTTTTGTTTTCTATTTATTACAAAAGTGACTATTTGTAACCTGACAGACTAAAACCTCCTGCTTTGTCAAAACCAGTCCAGATTTCCAACCATCCTGTCCCGTCTTATAGCTCACGAAATCATTTTCTGTTGTTCTTCAATCCTGAGATCAAATTTACAATGTATATTCCTACTCTTTTCTAGGATTAAAGATGGGCTGCCCAGTTAGCTTGTGAGTGGTTTAGAATTAATGGAGAGTCAGATATGCAGCAGAAGGGCTCCTTCCTGAAAGCTTCTGTCCCTGAAGGTGTGGGATGAGGATGTGGTAGTGATGGGGAAAGTGTCTTCTCATCTTCCTACTCTCCCCTTGAAAGCTCTTTGGTAGGTAGGTAGGTATTATCAAATTTCAGTAAGGCTACAGGGAAAGGCAAAGAGGAAGAGAGAAAGTACCAGAAGCAAATAGTCCTATCCATGCTCAGATCCTGTCCATAGGACCTCAGAAACGGATACTGAAATGGCAGAACCAGACTGCCTCTTCGTTCGTTCCAGTGATCTAATTAAATGTTTTCACTTAAAAAGGATAACAATGTTAGATCTTAATGGGATTAACCTAACTGAAGTTTATTAGGCATTGCTTTGACAGTAAAGATTATGGATGGCTCAAGTTCCATTTTGAGATTGTAGCTTTGGGTCCTGTCATTTTTGTTACCGCGGCTCTGCTGAAGAGAGCAGAGTGATCAAATGTGTGTGTGTATTACATGACTGATACTTGGAATAGGAGTAGAGTTTGAATGCTTTTCCCTTTAATTTTTTGGGAAGACTAATTTTCATATGAAGGTGAAGTATTTAGCTAAAACAAAGGGGAGTTGTTTTTTCTTTTTTCTTTTTTTTTACTAAAGAGAATTAAGGCTATATTGATAGTCCCTGAGGGTCTCTTTTGCTCAGTTATCTAGATGAACTGTTTCTTCAGCCCAAGTTCATTGATAACTACCCGCTTTTCTTTTGTATGTGTTGTAGGTACTGATATTTTTTATCTTGTGGTAAAACCTAAAATTTACCATTCTAGCTGTGTGAAATGTATAGTTGAGTGGTACTGAGTACATGCTTGCACAACCATCCCCACTATCCATCTCTACAACTTTTCTTCCCAAACTGGAATTGTACCCGTTAAACACTAACTCCCCATTCTGCCTTCTCAGGCGCTGGCAGTCAGCATTCTACCTGTTTCTATGAATTTGACTCTTGTAGGTATTTGATTAGTAGAATCAGAGTATTTTTTTTTTTTTTGGTGACTGGTTTATTTCAATTAGCATAATGTTCTCAAGGTTCATCCATGTTGTGGCGTGTGTCAGTTTTTAAGACCATATTCCATTGTCTGCATAGGCCATTTTGTTCATTTATCAACAGCATGAATGGGTTTCTTCCAACCTTTGGCTGTTATGAATCATGCTAGTAAGAACATGGATGTACAAATATCTGTTTGAGTATCAATATTTTTGAATTGCTTCCCCATGATAAGTGTCTTTTTCCAATTGCGTAAAATACCCAAATGCTGGTTTTGATACTGATTAGGTGACTTTAGTATTGTTTGTAACAAAGCCTGTTATGTAGCCTCATGAGTATTAGTATGTTGGGTATGGATTATGAAGGTCCCCAAAGGCCTATGGGGACAGATAAACACATGGCACTGAAGATCCTTTTAGAACATACTAGACTCCACTTTCTCTGGTAAATACCTGTTGGGATAGACTTTTTTTTTTTTTTTATACAAAGTCTGACATGTTATAAAGACCTACATTTTAGAATCCTCATTAAGAAGAAATCTTGTATGACATCTGGAAAAATTAAAGTGACTTCCAAAATTAACCAAAATTCCGGTTAACCAAAATTCTCAAAGCAGAAGATAATCTGGGATTTGGACTGTATGTCTCCCCCTAGAGAGTGAGGTTTATCTCTTGGAAAGTAGCATAACAGCTCCTCCTGCTAGCACATATCACCCAAAGAACTGTGTCCTTGGTCAAGTGAACATCTGTCTCATTTGTGAAATCAAGTTATACTGGTATCAAACACATTGGGATATTGGGAAGTTTAAATAAATCATGACACAAAGAGCTTACAACCCACCATGCTAAGGATTGGATGAACATGCCCATCATGCCCACCATGCCAAGGATTGGATGAACATTAACTACTAATAATATCCTAACCCTAACATATAATTCATGCTCAATAAATAGTAGCTACAAGGAGCTTCTAGGAGACAGGAATTGTCAGAGCCAAGACTTGAACTCAGGCGTCTGACTTCAGGTTGTGAAACCATGACCACTATGCCATACTTAATTTATAAGCTATGTGGGCAACATTCTTTGGAGGACAGATTCTGAGGAGAAAAAGTCAGTTCTGTGTGCCTGTCTAGAAACTCACACCATATTAAATGATCACCAAGTATTTTAAACACTTAGCAACAAAGGACCAAGCTTTCTTCTGAACACCGTGCCTTTTATTTCCCCCTTTTAAAGGTAAACACATTTCCTGGAAAAGGAAATTCAGAAAGGCCATGGTTGGGAATTAAAGAAAAATTAATATATTTTTATGAAAGTGTTACTACTCTGAGAATTTATACTTTGTAAAGAATTTACTAGAAGTATTAGGAATAAATGTCACTCAGAAATTTGGTATTAGAGTTTGTAAGGAAGACCTACTTATGTCCAGTTAAAATGAAGAGCGATCCCTCTTAAGATATTGGTGTTCTCAGAAGTACTTGTAGCCACTTTTATTCTAAAATATCCAAGAATCATTATTTATACCTGTTAGCAAGTGAACGTTCCCTCTTAATGAGATCTTATTTTTTTCTGAATGCTCATGGTGAGGATTAAAGAGTCCTTTGTAGCTGAAGGAACATTCTGAGAGCAAAAGTCATAGTTGTCAGGCATTTTGCTAGATGCTGTGGATTTAAAGACTGTTAAGAAATAATGGTTAAGATGGGTTTAACTTAGCATGAGATACAGAGGTAAGACAGGAGAATTATTCTGTTGAGGAAAGTGGTTTGAAGAAAATCTAACTGGGCAGAAGCTTGGATTTTCAGGTTGACCAGATGTCCTCAGAGTAGGTGGTGGTGGTGGGGAGGTGAGTGGTCTCAGGCAGAGGAAAAGCCAGAAACAAGGGTATTGAGGTAAGAAGCAGCAGATTGTGTTCTGCAGATCCCTGAATAAGGAGTTAAATTAAAGTGGAAAAAGCATGGGTTTAGGCAAAAGATTTTAAAATTACCTTTGAGTCTTGGCTTATCCTCTGTCAAGATATATCAATCACTTGCTCTTTGTTTTGAGGATTAAAAATAATGTATGTAAACTCTTCAGTAAACCTGACATAGAGGTTTCTGCATTGATACTATCATTTATTATGTCGCTATCCTTTTCATTTGTCTCTTTGTTTTGAATAGTATTACATTTGCATGGTTCAAAACCCCCCAAATATAAAAAATCTTCCCTGTTTGAGCCTCAGCTACCAAGTTCCTCCTTTTCAGCCCCCACGGAAACCACTATTTATAGTTTCTTCTATGGCCCTTCCATAGTCCCTTTCTGCTGTTCTACGAGGAAATAGGAGTATCCATTCTATACTTCCTGCTTTTACACAAAAGGTAGCATATTATACACATTGTGTAACACCTTCCTGTTTTATACTTACCCATACAGATTAGACCTCTTTCCATATCTGTTTATAGGGAACTTCCTCATATGCTTTTTTTTTTAAGTACTACTTTTTATTTGGATAGTGTGACTCCTAAGAACTTACAGTAACAGTACAGAGTTCTCCTGTCCTCTTGACTCCTATTCCCCTAGTTTGTAGTATCTTAGTGTGTTGTCAAAACCAGGAAATTGACATTGGTACAACACTGTTAACTGAGATACTGCACTCTGTGCATTTTACCAGGTTTTAGATGCATTCTTTTTTGGAGGGAGGCGTGCATTTCTATGAAATGTTATCAGCCTTGTGTATTCGAGCAACCATCACTGTGGTCAAGTTGCAGAACTGTTCCCTTCCTGGGGCACCTGGCTGGCTCAGTTGGTGGAGAATGTGACTCTTCATCTTGAGGTGGTGAGTTCAAGCCCCATGTCAGGTGTGGAGATTACTTAAATAGAAAATCTTTAAAACCATGGGGCACCTGTGTGGCTCAGTCGGTTAAGAGGCTCTTGATTTTGGCTCAGGTCATGATCTTAGGGTTGTGAGATCAAGCCCTGTGTTGGGCTCAAATAAAATCTTTAAAACCAAACAAAGAACAGCTGTTCCCTTCCCATAAAGCAACTAGTCTCTGCTACTTTTTAATAGTGCTACCTTACTCCCAGTCCTAACCACTAGCATCTGCTGGTCAATCCACACATCTTATGTATGCCTACTTTAAGAAAACCCAACCATATATTCTACTTTTCTCAAGGGTAAGAATCGTATTTTCAAATATTTTTATTCCCTATTGGCCTGAGCGCTTAATGGGTACTTAATAATGACTTGTGGAAATGCAGGAGTCAAAAACCGAAACAAAGCCAAGACAAATAGAAGATTCAGAGTTGAAAAACAGATGAGTCAGGATCATTTGCTTTATGAAATAACCAAATTCAGACTTTCTCTTAAATAGGAACTCCTCAATGTGAATTAAGTGACAATTTATCATTTCTTTTAGGAGTCCATTAAAAGTGCTAATGATCAGAAACAGCTTTTTAAAAGCATCACTTTTCAGAGTGTTTCCATTTTTATAATCCCCCCCCCTCCCCTCCCAGGCTCTCTGTCATAGTGGCATGATAGAGTTTATTATGCCTAGTTGACAGAGTAGGAAACTGGCTCAGAGAGGGAAGAAAGCTAACAGTCACTGAGTCTAATAAGACCTTTGATTTAGGCTGCCCAGCAACCTTGAGGTTGACATTGCCCTTCTCATTTTACAGAAGAGAATGAAAGTGCTCAGAGCTTTAGTAACTTGCCTCTGGTCAGTTGATATCAGACAAGATTCCAAACCTACAACTCTCACCACGACTCCATGATGAATGCTTTGCTTTCCTTGGGTTAAAAGTCAAAGAATTCAGATTCCCTGCCTTTTTTTTTCTTTTTTAAATAAATGGCGGTAGGAGTAGTATTCCAGGATATTATTTATGGAAGATCTATACTGTACTAGTTTATAAAAATGGTTAAAGGCTTTGGAGTCAGCCAGAGTTCTGTCCAAATCCCAGCTCATCCATCCTCTAGCTTTGCAGATGGTGGACGTGTTGATTTATGTATTGAAGCTTCATGTACTTCTCTATAAAATGGAGACCCTGGTGATTTCTCCATTGTGTTGAAGGAATTAACTGGAATAAAAACATGCAAAGCACACAACGCAGTGACTGGTACATACCAGTCATTTAACAAACAACTATTACACATGGGTCTTTATTTTATGGACTTCCCACTTATAAATACCAAATTATAAGTAAATATCAGGATTGTGCTATGTGCAAAACAACATACTATTGATAACATTCATGTAGCAATACAGTGATTTAATTTTTTAAACTTAGAATGTCCTTTTACCCATACAGTTTTTTTTTTATCATTAAAGTTGCCTGTATTGTTGAAGGTAGCCATTTTTTTCCTCAGAGGTGGTTTTTGTTTTTGAATCTGTGAATGAGCAGATTTTCTAGAAATCAGTAATTTGTATTGATAGTATAGGAAGGACTTTTTGTGGTTTAGATCTTCCTATGGTTCTGGTAATCTAATCTTCTATAGATCCATGGGCCTATTCATTACCCAAGAAGTGGTCCAGTAGAAAGGCAAGTAGCTGCCGTGGGTGTGTAGGTGTGGTGGGGGGCGAGGGTGCTCAGGGTAGGCAGCTTTTGCAACAGTAAAAGATAATTGGGTGCAATCACCGGCTTTGCCATTTGCATTCACATTATTGGAATTGTTCGGGGATTGTGCTTAGCTCTGCTTAGCGGGATGTTTGTTTGTTTAGGGTGAGGCCGAGGAGGTATCTGTGAGAAGGGTTTGTGTCACAGTGACAGACTGTGGAGAGTTCTTTCCTGTGTTACAGATTGCTAGGAAATTGGATAGACCCTCCTGAGAAATTCTATCCCACACCTTCCCTCCGGACAAGTCTGTGGCACCCGTGAGAAAGGCAGTAGGGGGGTGGGGTGGAGAGCCAGAGGCTCTAGGGGTGTGAGCTGCGGAATTTCTTCCACCCTTAGGGGCACTCTGCACATAGCAACAGAGACCACACTTGGCACACCGTGGAAAATGTCCTAATATTCCGTTGAGAGCCTCTTGCACTTCTCGAAAAAAGATAAAGGAGAGCTTGCCTGGCAGTTTTCATTAAGAGTCTAAACGATAGAGTTGAATGCTGTATTAGTGAGGTTGAAATCAGATGGGGATGGAACAGTGGTTCTCCCCTCTACGTGCGTACTAGCTCACTTTTTTTTTTTTTTAAATCTTCCAAATGATTTTACTGTACAGCTGGGGGTTAAGAGCCTCTGGGATCGAGAGAAATCACCCTGAACAAAATGACAAAAGGGCAAAGCAAAATCCCACTCTATGTTGGGTGGGTGGATCCCCATATTTCCCAGGGAGGCCATTGCTCACTTCACATTCCAGCAGTGGGTCCACGGGGCAGATGTCCTGTTGGCCGCTGTCTCCCCCCAACTTGTGTTTCCATGGTGTGTAGGACGCAACTGCTCAGCTTGTCTCCGGCGTGAGGAGTGTGATGTTTTCCTACTTACCCTTGGAATGGTGATTTAAAGTCTCGACCCTCAGGCTTTACACAGAAATGTACGGTACCTTCTAAGGGGTATTGTGTTTAAATCTTAATAATTTATCTCTTTCATATAAGAGAAATAACTGCAGGGCAGACAGAAACGCTCGGAGAAAACCATGTGTTTCACATTTACTACGAATAAGTCATTCCTTCTCTTGAGCTCTCAAAAGTCGTAATTTGGAAATCATTCTTTTCCTGTGAAAACCGGAAAGCTGTTTTTTTCCTGTCCTTTTGATAGGAGCTGTAATAAAAGTTCCCATAGGCAAAAGCTTTTGATTTGATATGATGTGGTGGCTGTCTCTCTAGGGAAGTCCTGCAAAATGCATTGCTGCATCTTTTTTTTGTTTTTCTTTCCTCTTAATTGATGTGTCTTTTATTCCCTGAGTTTCATGCCCAAGCATGATGTCACTCACATGTCTTTGGTACATCTCAAGTCCCTTTGCAAATGGAAACTATAGAAGAAACGAAAATTGGTTGAGTGCATAAACTGTATTTCAGGAACATCCTAAAGGGTATGTTTCAGAGGCACTGAACTCCGAAGTATTAGCTGACGTTTATCGTCCTGCTTCAAAATTAAATGTCTTTCTGATCATATGTTTTGCATAGTGTGACATATTTGTCCTCTTTTAAAATGCATAGGAATTGGCAAGAATCTAATTTCACTGGTGGGTTTGCTGGAGCATTATCACGAGACAGCCAGAATGATTGATGAGTGCTTCTCAGGGAGAGAAATGCTGCCACCTTGGTTTGTATTTTGTCTTACCTGGAGTTTAGCTCCTTAATTTTCTATTTCGGTTAAGAATAATCCCTTTTCGTGCTCGTAGCCATTATCACGCTGTAAGAGACTTAAACATTGTCATTTCCCAGCAGCGTTTTTCAGTGTAAGCATTTTTAAGATTGTGCTCATTTTTTCCCATAACTTTATGAGAGGGGCAGACTAATATTGAGATTTCCTTGTGTTAATGGTATGAACGCGGGGCACGTTGTGGCCAAGTGGAGAAGCTATGGGGTAACCGAGGGAACCCCAACACTCCATCCGAAATGGCAGCAGCCGGAGGTGTGGTGTACTTCAGCAGTTTTAAAAAAAGTTAACATTAAAATGGTGCCTGAGAGTCTGATGGCTTCAGTTAACATGGAATTGAGGGAGGCAGCATATGATTCTGCTCTTCCCCTATATTGCTTTTATGTTTTTCTGTCCTCAGAAACGTACGCTAGAGGCACTTAGCCATTCTTGAAAGAACCACAGGTCTCTGGACAGGCCCAGAGATGGAGGTGAGCAGGCCCTTCTAGATAACTATTTCCGAGTCTGTTCCTGCAAAGAGGCCGACAGGGTAGAGGACCACTCTGTATCTGGACGGAGCAAAGAGGTAGCCGTCCTACCTTTACAAACATGAAACTCCATTAGAGCGTAGGAAATTCTTCAGTAACTCTTGAGCGATGGAGCATATACCTTGCGGTTCCTTGAATAATCCTATTTAACCTTGTATGTCTAGAACTTCGGTTTCGTTTCCCCTTTCTCTCCTAAAGTACTTTGCGTGGTCTGATCTTCACAGAACTGTTTTTTTTCCGGGGTTAGGATATAAATTCTTTCATTAGGACCTTCCCCATTCAATACCAGGTGCTTAAGAAGTTGTCTGCATTCAGGAGAACGTGATACTACTCAATTGATTGCTTGGTTGTTGCAGGTTGGATTTATAGTTGCTGCGGATACTGTAAATGGTTTGTGGTCAGATGGAGTGAATCACAGTTTTAAGTGAGCAAGAATATTGACTCTCATTTTAAGAATATTGACTTTAAATAGAGGTTTCTGATTGGCTGCCTATGGCTCTTACAGCTATGTCAATTTTAGAAAAGATCAATCAGAAGTATTTTTATTGATGAATCTAATCCAATGGATAAGCAGTGTTTGAACTTCAGATAGTAATCCTGTGGCTCTTGGCGCATGAAGGCTACATGACTGCAACTCTATAGCAAGATGTGGAAACACCTGGTCCTCACCTCTTTGGGAATCTTTGTTTTGTGGGGGAGGGGGTCAGGTTCATGTCTCCTGATCTGGGGCCTCACTGAGATCCAAGAATTCTGTATTCTCCTTTTGCAGAAAGGCGGCACACAGAATTCAGATTATGTTCATAAGTATTCTTGTTGGGTTGCAAATAATTCCTTGTAAGTGATGACGGGGTGAGCGAACACTGAGCCACGCCTAGGGCAGGGAGAGGGAGGGCTCTCTGAGCATGTGTGTAGGTACATCTCCCACAACTTGGTTCAGTTCTACCATCAAAACTGAAAAAAATAAGCTGTTTGATTCCTGGAATGGTCTATTTGACAAGCTCCCAATCAGCTATTAAATCCCACTGCTTGGGGGCGCCTGGGTGGCTCAGTTGGTTAAGCATCTGCCTTCAGCTCAGGTCATGATCCCGGGGTCCTGGGATCCAGACCCGCATTTGACTTCCTGCTCAGCGGGGAGCCTGCTTCTCCCTCTCTCTCTCTGCCCCCACCCCTGGTTATGCGAGTATGCACGCTGGCGCGCGCGCTCTCTCTCTCTCTCTCTCAAATAAATCTTTTAAAAAAAAAAATCTCATTGCCTTGGCTCTACTTAGGAAATTGCAGTTCATAAGAGTTAGGCATTCCCAGCTCTTACTTAATTCTCTCCTGTCCCTATCCCCCATTTATGCTTAGATAGTCCTAGAAATGGAGAAGAGTCTGAAGAAAGAATCAGATTTCCAAATTACATTTCACTGTGTGGAATTAGGAGTTGGCCTAATTAGATTTTACCTTATTTTCTCTTAATTGGAAGAAAAAACAGGATATGTGTAGGAGTTGTAAATAAATGGTGTGACCCAAATTATAGCAAAGGTACGTAACATCTGTTTGAGACCTAGATATATTTTAGAAATAGTTTTTGTACCAACCATTTTTTTTTAACTTGGCTAAAAGTGTAAAAAAAAATTATGTTGGTATGTTTTGCCTTTTACAGCAATTCAACTTCTTTAGTTCTGTAGAATTCAGATGGGCCTTCAAGGCAATTAATGTGCTTCCTTTCAGAGATGGGTTAGGACTTGAATTAGTGCCCACAATGTGCAGCTCATCACCATTTTACTATCTGATGGGCAACATGTTAGGACATTGGTCTTAAGTGCATGCTGTCAAAATCTGGAGTTTTCTTCTTAACTAGCTACCTGTGAGCTCCTCACCAATTCCCGTTCTTTGGTTACACTTCAGTCCCTTGAGAAGGGTTCGAGAGGCTCCTTAAAAGAGAAGTTCATACCCATGTACCATCTTCTTTAACACGGAACCATTTCACACCAAGAACATACATTTGGAAACTCAAGAGACCATTCCACAGTAATTATAACCACAGCCTAAAAAGAATCAGTTTACCAAAAAGGACCAAAAGAACCCTCAAGAACTTAAAAAAAAGACAAAAGGCCAGCTAGGGACTGAGGAGCAATTTGGGGTTATGTTGATCTTCTGGAGCTGGTCAGAGCCTCTGGGCACCAGAGTTCACACAGCTGGATCAAGGTTGTACCCTGTAGTTTCTCTTTCCACTTGGACAGAAACGGAGGTGTTGGGCCTATAATCTGGTCCTTGCCCAAAACCAAGTTAGTGTTATGCAGTGTTTCTGTTTTGAACACATTTGTCCTCATTTTCCCTTTTCTCGGCTTGCCCACTGGAAGGGAAACGAATCAGAGGTACGGCTAGGGTGGAGCCTCGCTTTGATTGCAATGCCCCAGGGTTTTCTAGGTTCACAAATTAGAGCTTTTCAGCTGGCCGAGGACGAGGCGTGGGTCCTGCCTTCTCGCGGTTCCCTTCCAACCTTCCCATTCCGGAGGGGAAGGGGGGGCCCGTTGCTGAGCTCCGCGGGCGTGCGGGTTGGGGCGCACGGGCTTGTTGACATCAGCTGTGCCTTTTCAGTGGGGAGGCCTCCCGGCACATTGGAAGGTGTGGGATGAAAACCGTCTACCTTTTCCAGGGGCTCCTTTTCTAATGTGGCCCCGTGTGTGCCTCCGCTTGGACGTGCAGGGCTGTGGGGCGGGGAGGAGGCTGGAGTCTCTCGGACTCCCTCGGACTGGGAGTCCGCACCCGAGGAAGCACAGCGCAACCCTTTGGCCCGTGTCCCCCCGCTCCCGGGGTGGATTCGCCGAGACCTCGGTCAGCTGCGTGGGAGCTTAGAAAGTGAGCGAGCCGCCCCGGTCGGCCTGCCTTGCCCTGGAGGAACGGCTCTTCCCGAGGCCGCCTTCTGCTTCGCTGCTGGGGGTGTGGAAGAAGTAGGGGGAGGTTTTCTGGAGCTGGAGTTTATTGAAAAAACAGCTGCCCTGCTGCATTTCCCTCCCTGCCTCCCTCCCTCCCCACTCCGTCCTTTCTGCGGCAGGATGTAACTGTGCTGTAAACTTTGGCAGGGGTGAGGCATGTTAATACTTTTTTGAAACAGGAACTTATTTTTTTGGCGTGGGGCTCTTAGGTTAAAGCTGGGAGGGGGGAGGAAGGAGAAATACAATTTGATATAGTCATTCTAGAAATGATTTGTATTCCTCCTCCCCCCCCTCCCCCCCCCCGGTGGGAGTGCAGCGGGCTGGAGTCTAACAGACTGCGAGAAGGAGCTTGTAGTAGCTGCTAGCGAGCGCATGCTAGGACTCCAGAGCCCGTTTGCAGCCCGCCCTTTATTGTCCTAACCTCTTGAACAGAATACGCCGTCTGAAACGACGGTAAATGCTTCTCTGTGGACAAGTTTATGACCTCGCTTTTTGACCAAGAGCACTTACGGGATTGAGCGGTGCAGGGAGGAGCAGGGAGCCTGGGACACCGCTGGCCAGAAGTTCTGTGCAAATCAGGAGCTCGGGGCTAATTAGAACCCCGAGACATTAAGGAGTAGCTGTTTTATGGTGTGAACTTTTGCACAGAGGATTTCAAGAGGCTAATTCTCCTTGGAAGTCGCCTTGCAAAGTGGTTCTTTCCTGGCTCTTACTTCATTCTTCTTCGGAGGCCTGTTTTCACTGAGTGGGAGTGTTTTGTGCCAAACCTAGCAATGACCTTATGGCGCCTGGAGCGGCCACACAGCCTGACCCAGCAGGGCTGGGGTGGGCAGGACTGAGCGAGGAGGGAGGGTCTTTATTAAGCTCTGCTGGCTCTGGGGTGGGTCCCACACCTCCGATCTGGAGTTGAAGAGCAGAAGCGAAGGGGAATGCCACAGAATGTTTCTCCTGCCTGCCCTTTTGATGACTGCAAGCCTGGCCCCCTCCTCCCTCCTGTTCTCCTCTGGACTCTTGAGGGGGCCCCCTTCTCCCTCTTGTTCCCCTCCCTTTAAATCTGAACTTGCTTTCTTGTTCCATGAACTTGATAATAGATCTTTTCAGGGAGAATTTGGGGAAATGTATGTAAAATTCACCAATGGCATGGGCCTTAGGGTATGGTTAATACATTTGTCTCCCTCCCTACCCCTTCCGTTTCTTTCCCTCCTCCCTTCCTTCACAATTGTGTTGCTTTCTCTCCTCCCTCTTGTGTTTACTTTTACAGTGGAATTACTAAACTAAACATACTTCGACATGTTTGAGAAAGTGAAGCTACTCTGTAAAAAGTAAGGGCATGATGCAGAGTCTGGGATCCATGAGAAATTGTAGAATTCAGGGCCAAAGTTAGCATCCATTATTAAGCAACTGATTAGTTATGTAGATGATTGAGATGGCAGAACTCACTACATTTTCCTATTCTGCATTTCTTTTCTAGGAATGCACATCTTCTGTACCTGAAAGATGCACACTTCTGACTTTTATCATTCAGGCACATCACATCTCTGCAAAAAGCTCTTTTAAAAGGGAAAAAGGACAACACCCCTATCCCATACCACTAGAGAAATAGGGATGTAATTGAAAGCGTATGAGAAAATACTAGATATTAAGACTACTTAGTGTCTTCAGTTTACATGTAAGTTTCACTTTAAGTTGAACTTAAGAATTTTGTTTCAATTCTAGAAAACGTAAAAGGACTAGAAGATTTCCTGTACAATATTTATGTGAAAGGGTGCTTCCTAACGCTAGGAAGGAAGCATCCTAGAATTAACAGTAATTATTAGGGATTGCAAACGTGGACACTTATTTTCACACTTTCTCCTCGGTTTTTCACAATGAGCTCCTTGTTGCTGCTGCCGTGCATCTTCTTCCCACCCCCGTGGAGATGATCCCTGAATTACTTGATTGAAGGTGACTCATAATCAGGGAGCAACAGGTCACCATTAAAGTTAATAGTGCTTCTTAAGGACTCCATTGTGGCAATAAAATTTGCAAGGAGGCACGAGCAATTTCCATTTGCAACACTGTTTTAATTGTCCAGAGATGTCTGTAAAAACATAGTGTGGCAGATTAAAATCACTTATGAACCGCTGAGATTTTTCTTACCAAAAAAGGTACTTGGTAGAAAGCCCTCTCCTCTTCGGCCGCGACATGGAGTTGTTGGCTCGAGCCTTTGCCGTCTGAGATGATCAAGCTGTGCCTGACTCGTGGCTCAGAGGAGCATGTTTCCTAAAAGGCTTGCTTTCCGTATCTTGTTGAGAGAACCTTTGAACCAGAAGTAGCATCTCCGAGGCCGGTGCTTTGAATAAACTATTCCGTTACTGATGCATTTTAGCCTTTTATTTATACGTACTCTGTACGTACCACCTAAGGGAAATGAGAACTATTTGAATTCTCCCCATCCTCCCCTTTTTAAATCCTTAAAGTACACATATTAGAAATTAGAATCTTAAGATAATCTCTCCCCTTCGCTATTTTCCCAGTTTCCAAAGGGTGGGGGGGGCAGTCTCTAAGATGTCATGCTCTCACTAATAACGTGATGGTAGTATAATGCGTCAAGCTTCTGTTTCTATTTCTTGTCCGTACCTGCACTTTGTCTTTCTTGGTACCATCCCCCTCCATCCTGCCCTGTTCCTGCATCCTTGCAGGGGTGACCGCCAAACATTGGAGATTATTGCCTACATATAATGCCTTTCATTTTGAGTAATGCTTCTTTAGGCTAAAATTCTGTAAGAGGGGCCATCTTTACGTAAGCTTGGACGTATCAGTTCTACCCAAAGTATTCTTCCTTGGTGGGTAATCAGTGAAAGTTTTAGACTAAATGACCCTCTAGGTAGAACCTACAATACTTTGTACTTAAAAGGGAATTTAAAACCCTGAGTTGGTAAGTAGATGAATGGTGTAGGTAACCATCCTCTGAAACAGAAGACGCTGATTTGGGGGAGTGAATTTTAGAGTGACTCAGCTTCATTCTGTGGGTTGTTGGTGGCCTATAAACATGAGATATTTTATTTTGGGGGGTGGTGCATAATACTGTTTATCTGGCATGAAAATATAAAATGAGCAGGAGACATGAGGACCAGCAGGGAGTCTCCTTGGTTATCACTGGTAATTCTGGTGTAGAAATAAGGGCTTGGAGACCCTGAGAACACTGCACCGCCTACTAGCAGGAAGTAGATCCTAGACGTAGTGGAAAGTACACACTGATTTTCTGAAATCAAACTGCCTAAGCCCAAACCTTGGCCTTGGGAGTCCCCTACCTTTCTGTACCTTAGCTGCCCCCCCGTACAATGGGTACCTCATTGAATTATAACTACAGGCAGTCCAGGGTCCCCCATGGCAGACTGAACTTGGGGATCAGAGCTGGCCTGCCGAGCCAGAGGAAGACCACAGACCATTCCTTGATCCCAGTGTTGGTTTTGCCACCGTATGTCCTGGGCATTTTAACCTCTCTGGCTTCAGTGACGTCCCTTGTGGGATAAGATGAGGGTGCTCTGTGATCCTTAAAACTTCTCCGACCCAAACCATGGACCCAAGGGTCTGGCTCTAGGGCAGGTTAAGGGATTCCTTGGGATGAATGCCACTGTCTGAAGATCAGGCAGTGCTATTTCTGCAAGCCCATGTCCCTCTTTCTGCACTAACAGCCATGTGGAATGAATGGGGGGGGGGGGACAGGGGCCCCCTGGGCATCTTCACTGTGTTGAGTGTTAAGTGCTTGGCCTTAACAGCTGCCATTAAGCACCTAGACAGAGGTGGGCAGTAAACTAACTTCCTTGGTTCCAAATCTCCCTCTTCCTTCTTACACCCTACCCATGTGATTTTATTATTACAAAAAGCAGAGCTTTCTGGAGAGAGCACAATTCACGGTAACGTTAAACAACACACTCCAGATGACCACATGTGCTTGTTGGACAGCCTGAAAACCTAGCCCCCTCCCTGACTGTCCTTTCTAGTCCCCTCTGGGGCCCTCGAGCCTCCCCCCCCGCTTTCAGACTCCCCCAGATTAGACTTATGAACACCGGTGTTGGTGGGCTTGGGATGGGTCTTTCTACTCAAGCAGGGCAGAGAACCAGGCTCAGTCTGTACTTACTTTTGGAGTCTGGGGGGCAGCTAGGTAGACATGTTCCTTATGTTTGAGCTGTTCACTGAGCTACACTTAGTTTCTAGGGAAAGTCACTGTTTATAACCACACAAGAAATTAATTTTGTCTCTACCAAGTTTATCTTTCTAGTCAACCATTCTCATGGAATACCTTGCCAGTGACAAGATAGTTACAGAACTTAGGTGGGGAGGATTTCCTCAGTCCACTCCAAGCTCCATCCACTTGTTTCCAGACAGATTTTTTAACTTAAAGAACTAATTGAAGACTGTGGCTTTTGGGGAAGGAATTTTAATGACCTAGTTGATGTTAATTAACAGTCTTGTTTGAATCAACTCTATATGTGAGGGCTGGTTTCCCTTTGAGAACAAAGATCCTGAAATGTCTTTCCTTAAATTTTTTTTCTCTAGCACCTTAGAAGAGTGACTTGCGCATAGGTGATGCTCAGTGAATGGGTCAATTCACTGAGCTGCTTCTCACTCAATTGTGTTTATTTCAGCAGTTGCTTCTCACTCAAAGTCTTGTCTCACTCTCTATTTTGTACCCTTTGCTGTCACCATAGTTCTTGAAAATCTGCTACAATCAAGTGAATCTAGTTGCTATTTTTTGTACATAAAATGTGTTTTCTTTGTCACTTTGCACCAATTCTTCCCTCCTCCATGTTCCTCTCTTGCCCTATCCAGTAATTGAAACTAGCTGCTAGTGATAGCCTAGCTCAAAACCTAAATCTTCCAAAAGGCCTTCAGTGATGGCTCCATCCACCTATTGTCTCCACTGCCTACCTCTACCATCGACAGACACTACATGGACCTGCTCTATTTGGAAAACACAGAAGCCCAGGTTTATCCTCAGATAAGGAGTGTCCTTTTATGTGGTGGGAGAATAGGGAGTACAGAACTTGTGTGTGTTAGAAAGGACAGCTCATCTTCTCTGGACAGAACAGCCCTGGACTGGCAGGTGAAATTATGTTGATGCCGTGTTGGTGGCAATCCTGTCCCTTTGCTAGCATTTATGGGCTCCCAGGTACCTGAGATGAAGCTTATTTCGAGATGACTCTTGGGCAGTTTTCCTCTCTTCTCTGATACCAGTCATTAAGAGATTAGGTTTCTTGAAATATCAGCCTTGGTTGGCACCCTGGCTGAATAAAGCTTTTTGGCTGAAGGAGGAAGGGATTTCTGAATAGATTTTCAGCAGTGAAGAAATGCTGAGTTTTAAAAAATACACATTCATAGTGCAAGGCTGTCTTTCGCCTACTGTGAATGGCCATATGACTTTCAAAAAGTTAATTGCAGTCAAGGGCATTTAGAAGTGTCTGTAGACAGGCAGGGGGAGGCGTTGGGGTGGGAGAGACTGACTTTTCTCCTCCTCGATGGTAACCATCACACAGTATTTGACTATCCAATTCTTAGCGTATATGAACCTCTTGTTTGGAAGGATTTGCTCAGATTGCTTCAAGACTTAGTTTTTGGGATCGATGTTTTTAGGACAAGTGGTTGCAGGATTCCTTATTAATAAAGCTCTTCTCTGGCCTGTTCAACAGAGTGGTAGATTTCACGAAATAGGGTTTTGGTACTGAAGTGCCTACTAATATCAGGGGAGGGGATGAAAGGAGACTGAAGATTCAAACTGGTAGTATCACCTAGAAGCAAACTGTATGAAAATAAGAAAAAAGGGAAGGCGTGTGATCACTTATATTCTCCTGGGTGAGCTCTAGTGCTGTTAGCATCTAAAAGTGGCAAATCCAGCTTTATTTGGTAGATAAAAACACCAGGAATGGGTTTTGTTTCTGTGCCTTTTCTTTATTAGAAAACATTGTGGTTTAGGAACTTATTCGATGGACAGGAAAAAAAGGGTAAAGTTGTGTTTGTCATCTCCAAATCGATGTGCCTGATTAGTGAATCGGGTACCATTTCTTGTACCTAGATAGTAGAGCATTCAATCAAATGATTTGGCTAATTCTGGTAGCTAGAGATACAGTCAGATTTTCTGTCTTGCTCTGTTGCCACCTTCTGGGGCTGGTAGCTCGCTATAGAAACCCCTCAAAATTGGTGGTCAACCGTAATAAAAGCTGGAAGTGTAGTTCTTCAGTTTGAGCAGGTAAATAGGGAAGCAACACTTTGCTCTTGATTAGAAGTTGCACGTGCCCAGATCCATGTGCATGGGTTCTTCTCTTAGCTCCTGTTTTCATGTGATTACCAATAATTAAAAGACAAGTGTGTTCATAACTAATCTTTATCTGCTACCTTTTCCTTGACTGTTGCCTGGGAAACTGCTCTTCGGGGTGCAACCTCTGGTTTTTCCCTTCCTCTACCTTTTCCTTTTCATTTTTACTGCTTATCCCACTTCTTTCCCAAGAGATGAAATGAAAATCTTGTTTATTTCACTGTTTTTAACAAATAGTGTGAACCTAAAATTTGTCACTGAAATATATTAAGAATTGTGTATATTTCAGCAGTTGCTTCCTTCGTTGCATTTATGAATCAAGAATATACATTTTCTTCATGTTCTTGGTGATAGATCTCATGGCCACAAATTGACAGTGGAGTGTATGCCACCAATCAGAGTAACTTAACCTAAAAAGGAGCAGGTGATGGAACCTGGACCATGAGCAAAGTTTAAGGCCAAAATGGAGAAGGAGGCACTAGACACTTCTCACATTATCTTCTCTACAAATTGTTGGTAGGGTCAAGGAATAATTTTCATCAGTGTCTTGACTTGTCTGGCCAATTAAGCAGACATGCCTCTGCAGTTGTAAGCCCTATTAAGTGAAAAGGGTTGGGTCCTACTGGGTATAATTGCAATTAAGGACAGCCCACCATCCCTTTTGTAATTTTACCAAAACAAGTATCCTGAACAGAACAAAACATGGTTAAAGCGAAACCTATAACTCTTACTAGAGGCCAGATGATTTTACATCAGTATCAATATGTGGATTTCATAGGACTCCCACCCTGTAGGATCTGAGACTCATTTGAAGTAAGCTTGGTCAAAAAAAAAAAAAAAAAAAAAAAAAAAAATATAAAAATAAAAATAAATAAAAATATACAAAAATATATATATATATAAAAAAAAAAATATATAATAAAAAGTATATATATATATATATATATATTAGCTACTCAGACCTATAAAGGATATTTTGAGCTGGAATATAAAAAGCACATGTAATAATATAAAAGCAGCTGAAAATGCCTGAGGTCAGTAGTTGCTACATCCTTATTACATGTAAACAAAGTATTAGCCAAAATTACTTTCAGAGGGCCCTAATCTGTTTTAATTTTAGTCTGATTTCATGATACTTTTTATATGAATTTGCTTCATGGTTACTCTGATTGCAGTTTCCTTTCCCTGACAAGTGTATTCGAGATGGGGTAATTGTGAACTTTTTTCTTTTTTTCTTTTTTTCTTTTTTTAAAACCACATAGTTTGGCGACCCTGGATATATCACAGGCTTGGTATCTTAGTGCATGGGAATCTTTGGTTGAAAGAATAAAAAGCTAACAGAGAGCCAGTACTTGAAGCTTAATTTCAACTTGTTTACGGTTAGTGTAAAATTTCATACAATGAGTTGCGCGAATCTTATAGGGACTTTAGAGTTTTGACAAATGGATACACTTGTGTAACTTGGACTCCTGTCAAGATAACATTACTACCATTGCCCCAGCTAGTTATTTCTTGCTCCTCCCCAGTCTCTCCCTGACTCACACTATCAACAGACAACCATGGCTTGGCTCTTTTAAGTTTTTCCATCCTAGAGGAGATTGGCCTTTCCTACAGCTTCACGCAAATGAAGTCTCACAATATGTACTGTTTTGTTAAAGGGTTCTTTCACTCATGAGCTTCATTTTAACGAAAGTTTTTCACAGTATACATAATGGAAGCTAGTTAGGATAAGCAGTTATGTAGGAATAGAGCAAACCAAGAGTGCTCCTAGTTCAAAGAAGGCAAAATTATTACAATATAATTTTGGGATGGCTAAACTACAAATACTTGTTACCGATGTATTCTTAAATTGAAACTTTAATTGTAATTGTAGGTTCGCATGCAGTTGTAAGAAATAAAATAGCCTACACTCTTTGCTGCAATGGTAACATTTTGGGAAAATCAAGTACAATATCATAACCAGGATATTGACACTGGTGCAATCTACCAGTCTTAGATTTCTAGTTTCACTTGTACTGTTGTTTTGGGGGACACTTATGCTATACATTGTTACCACGTGGGGGGTTTGTATATCTACCACCACAGTAAAGGTGCTGACCAGCTCCCATAGCACAAGGATTCCTCTTGTTGCTCTTTGAATGCTTACACCTATTTCCCTCCTAGGACACCCCTCCTGTCTCTAGCGCCTGGAAACCGCTAATTGCTTCTCCGTTTCCTTTCTCCCTCCCTCTGCCCACCAATGTGGGGTTCAAACTCACAACCCCAGGATCAAGAGTGCATGTTCTACTGACTGAGTCACCTAGGTGCCCAGGTTCTCCATTTCTTTAAAAAATACATATATATACACACACACATATACATATATATATACTACACACACAGTTTATAACTTTTTAGAGTGGCCTTTTAAAGTCCCCATAATTCCGGGGAGATAAATCAGAGTTGCATATATCATTAGTCGGTTTCTTTTTGTGGACTGATACTTCATGGTATGTGGATAGATACATACTGTAGTTTAACCATGCACCTGTTGAAGGACATCTGGCCTGTTTGCAGTTTTGGGCTACCATGAATAAAGCTGCTCGGCACATTTGTTTACGGGTTTTATGTGAATGTAACTGTTCATCTCTTTGGGATAAACGCCCAAGAGTGAAATTGCTGACTTGTATGGTAACTGCATGTGTAGTTTTAAAATAAACTGCCAAACCATTTTCCAGAGTAGTTGTACCATTTTTGTCTTCCTACCAGCAATGTATGAGTGACCTAGTTTCTCTGCATCCTCCCCAGCATTTGCTGTTCTCGTACTCTTTCATTTTCATTCTTGTGATAGGTGGAAAGTGATTCTGTTGTAGATTTAACTTGAATTTCTGACCACTAATGATGTTGAACTTCTTGTGCATATTTGCCACCCATATATTCTTTCCGCTGAAATGTCTGTTCATGCCTTTTACCCATTTTCTAATGGATTAGAAAAGCACATTTTCTAATGTGCTTAAAAGAAGAAACAAAACTTAACCCAACTAGCTTTCAAGAGCGTTAAAAATATCCCAAGAAATACTTGGCTTGAGAGATGCTGTCAGTAGCTAGTTAAGTAGATAAATAATTTGAATCACCTAACGAATGTAAAAGGGTGTTTTGCATCAGAAGGGTGAACAGCAAGGAGAATTCTCATGTGTGGTTCCCATAATTCTTCTGTCAGTAGCTTGGGCTTCCAATCATTCCTGTTTTCCCCGGCTCTGTGCTTTTCCTTCTTTGGCCCGAGAGCTATTCTGCTTTTCTCCTGATATTTCTGGGTGACAGATCCACTCCCTTGACTAGTTTAATTCTGAAACATATCAATGGATTCCTTAAATGGGTCTTGTGGCCCAAATTCTAATTTTTCAGCAGAACTTGGGCATTTGACATCCTCTATCTTGGCACAGTCCTGTAGTGTTTGCTTCTATCACTCTAAGAGTAAGACAGTGTGACAGTTATCTTGATGGAAGGATAGGAAGCAGTCTAGAGACAGTAGAAAACCCTTCAGAGTATACTTGGTAATGAATTTACTATAGTGTGACATATAGGGGTCATCAGAACATTTTCTTAGATGATGCTTTTCTGACCGAGTAATAAAAGAGCCCAAGGCTTGCAGGCAAAAGGACTTGGATTTCTGACCTTGTTCTGACCTTACTAATTGAGTGACATTGGGCAGATGACTCAACCTCTCTGAGCCTTCACTTAATTGTGAAAATGGGTAGTCATTCCCATTCTACTTCCCCAGTGAGTTATAAGGATCAAATAGGATAATGTAATGCATTTGTAAGTGATAAAGCACTGCACAAATGTGAGCTGCTGTTGTACTTATAATAATTATACTCTTTCTCCCCATGACTAAAGCAAACAGAAACAAAACCTGGAAGAGAAAGTCATTTTCACAGAATGAGGTCCAGTGATCACTAAGTTTTTTAAGGTGGGGGGAAAAATCATAAGCATTTTCTTAGATTTGATTTTAATTTTGTTTGGTAGGCCCCCCCCCCCAAAAAAAACCAACCCAAAAAACTGCTAAAGAAATTAATCAACCAGCAGTAATTGCATTTCACTTAGGCTGCGATGTGGCCACTGAGGAAAGCCAGTAAGAGTGAAAATGTAGTGGATTTAGGAGCATTCTAGTCTTACCATTTAAATTCTAGTTTTAAAGATGGGTTCTGAATGAACTTGCCAGTCAAAGCCTTACCTGGGATCCTATGCCCTCCCACTCTTATCTTGAATCATCAGCTAGATTAGCCTTGTGGTAAAGAAGCCAGACAGGCCCAGGTTTGTAAAAGGAGTGTTATTAGTTGTGTGACCTTGGATGAAAGATTAGTTCTCTCTTTATCCATAATATAGATTCAGATGAAACTGTTAATTTGCTACCTACACCATCAATTATCTGGACATTGCCTTTGAACAGTAACTGAATAATTTTGGATAGAGTAGACGCAGGGTAGTTGGCATCACTGTCTATAAACTGAGGAGTTAAGAGAAAGGGTTGATGAGGGTCTGCTCAGCAGCAAAATCCTGTTATTCTAAAATATGAAGCTGGCTGTTACCAACTAAGGATTTGATGAAACCAAAACCCAGTTTGCATGCATGCACTTGTTTGCCCCAGATCTTCATTTGAGTAATTTACTTTTGTGACTTAGGGTAATTAAAAGGTCTCAGGGCTGTTGTGAGGATCCCCAGATGAGATTAATGTATATGAAAATGCTTTGGGAATTGTAATGTGCTGTGTACACATTTTCCGTTGTCGAGGTGATGGTGGATGAAGTGTAGTAATGGAGTAATGCCAGGAGAAGGGTGTACATCAAGCTTGAAGACTTGTCTGTTTCTGGTTAGTTATTGGGCAGTGTTGGAAACTTTACTTAAATCACTCTCTACATTGTAACAACGGAGTTGTAGATGGGAACGTTTATAAATTTGTCTTTTAAATCCAGAAGGACCTGGGTGCCTGGGTGGCTCAGTCGGTTAAGCGTTTGCCTTCACGTCGGGTCACGATCCCAGGGTCCCTGCTCAGTGGGGAGCCTGCTTCTCCCTCTCCCACTCCCCCTGCTTGTATTCCCTCTCTCGCTGTGTCTCTGTCAAATAAATAAAATCTTAAAAAAAAAAAAAAAAAATCTGGAAGGACCAATGCAATGAATTCCGAGAGCACAAGGGGGAGGATCTTAACCGAAACCCAGGCAGTGTTTAGATGAGGTGTGACAGGAAGAGGGTCAAATGAATTATGGAAAATGAGGAAGGAAATGAATTGTGTCCTTATGCTTTTGGTTACAGTATATTTTTACAGTTGATTCTGTGGGTGGTATATTGTTTAATTCATTACAGCTTCTAAGGCCCAATTTCAGATTAAAAGCCTGAGTGATTAGAGCTTTAACCAGACTCTAATCCCATCTACTGGAAAGTGATGACTTTTTTTTTTTAATGTTCTTTAATCTGAAATAGATTATGGTTTTCCTGTAGTGTTGGACTCTTCAGATATTCCCTTTCAAATACAAGGATTTATTTCACTCTTTGCAAACTTCTAAGGCAGTTGCTTCCTGCCTTTTAATACAGGATATTGGTATCTTTAAAAAAATGTGCATGTTTTAAATGAGAATTACATTAGGAATTTGTTTGAAGCTTATGTCTCCTTTACTAATAAATCATATCTGATCAGAATTGCAATGAAATTAGTAATAAGATTTTACAAAATTTCTGTTACTTCTAATGGTATAATCTGTTAAGTATAGTCCGTTCTGTCCCTGAAAAAGAACTCTAAAGGCATTAAACAGTGGCTTTCCTTGGATTCATTGTGTGTGTGTGCGTGCGTGCATGCGTGCGTGCAAGAGAGAGACTGATGTGTTGCCCTGTGCTTGTAAATCAGACTTGTGGATGATCTTGGTTGGCTCATGTGAATAGGGCCAGATGAAGGGCGTGCCTCTCTATCTGCTTGGCCTAGATGTTCCTTCATTCATGTGCATATAAGCAGCCTTTAGCATTTCATACAGACCAGTGATTATTGGTGACTCTGGGGAGTGGAGTTAATAATATTATCAGTGTTGGATTTAGTCCATAATTGATTTAAAGACCTCAGAGAAGCTTTCTCTGCCCACCCTAACATTTAAAATAGCAGTATTGTCCCCACAAGACTTTGTCACTTTGTATCCCTCTCCGTTTTGTTTTCCTTCAAAACATTTAACACTGTCTGCAGTTATATTAAATATTTGCTCTCTGTTAGAATGTAAGCACTATATGGCCAGGACTTTGACTCTGTCTTTTGAGACTAGGACTGAGCAGGGCATATACACAAGTATTTGTTCAATCAGTTAATGTGATCCCGTGAAACCAACCAATGAATGAGCTAAATTCTCTTCATGTTTGAGTTCTTTTCAGGTTCTAAGCTTGGTATCTGGAATCGTGCTCCTTTCTTTCTGGATTCCAACACTTTTTTGCACTGGAGAATTTCCTAAAGAACATTATTCTGAGAGGAAGGATGGCAAATGAGTGTGGGTGTCAGGTTATCAGGTAATTATGGAAACAGTTTTAGCTTATGATCGGAAATGTTTATTTGGTTCAAATGTGCATTTGGTCTGACCTTGGAGTTAGACTGACTTATGAAGTTGCATAAATGTTAATGAACGTTTATAATGGGGACTATAAGCTGAAAGCACTTAAAATATAAATATTTCAGCCATATGTTAGAAAATAACCAGAGCATTGCAGCTATTTTGGATTGTGGGGGGAAATTGCTTTATTGATGAGAGTTGGAAATTCAGAGTCCTGGGTTCTTTTTTCATTCCTGCTTTTGACAGCACTTCACGAAGCATCTGTTTAATAAATGTTTAATTGAATATTAATTTCTTTAAAAATACCTTTCATATCCCTTAGACTTGTGCTCCAGTTGTTCTGGCTTTATTGATATTTTGTTAGTCTGTTCTTCAGGTTTATCTTCTAATTTTTTTAACCTGCTAGCGTCCCCACTTCAGTGTGTGTGTTTGGAGAGTGACTGTCTCCTTGTCACTGCCTCATTTGTACATTTTTTACCTCAAATTTGTATAAGCTTCACCTGGAAAACTAGTCCAGTCTTTAAGATATAAAATTGTCTCACTATACCTAATGAGGCAAGTGTAATTTGAAAAGAACGCAAACAAAGATGGCCGGGGTGGGTTCTGATGGTGACGGGGAACGTCGTTTTGAATGAAAGTAACTGAAGATGAGAGCCGCCCGAGGAGGGTGGACCCCGATAAGCCTCAAAGGAAGGCGGCTAGGCATGAACCAGGTGCCCTATTTAAAGAAAGCCCATTTACCACCATTAGTCTTATCCGGGCTTTTATGCCCCACTTCTCTCTCCCTGGGGTGTATTTGGTGAATTTTTAACTGGACAGACTTTACAATGGGAGCAAAGGACTAGACCATAAACAGCTAAAAGAAAACCACTTCAGAATTCCAAATGCCTGACTCCGCTCTGTCCCTCACTTGGCTCTTTGCACTCACCCCTCTTGCTGGGGTTTCTGGAGGGGTGGTGCTGAGACCACCAGCATCCAGCCACTTGTGGAACTTGAAAGGGCTAATTCCTGGCTTCCACTGTCGACCTGCTCAGTCAGAAACCACTGGGGGAGGATTTTGAAGTTTTAACAAGCGCCTCTCAGGTGATTCTCAGGCACGTTCAAGTTTGGCAACCACTGGTTCCTGGTTTAGTATTACTCCTTGTCTTAAGGTAGCAGGGTCTTTTGTTGGTGTGTGGTGGGTTTTTTTTTTTTTTGGACAACATTATGCTGTGAACGGAGGAGAGAGAACTGCTAAGAAAGAAGACCTAGTTTTTTCTTCTGGCTCTAGTTTCTTAAAGGCTGTATAGGAGGAACTGTGAACCCACACACTCATTTCTTCAGTGGGCATGCTCTTTGGTGGGATATCCTAGATCCAGCCAATTTTAACATGATGATGTATATTTGCAAGGAACACCTCTGCAGATATAAATGAGAAATCCTAGGAGCTCAGTAAGATCATACCCATTGGTGCACATAACCTCTTTGTTGAAGATGTCATTGGGGTGACCAGGCTGATGCATTCAGTAATTCAGGGTTGGGATTGAAATATCAGTTCCGGGTGGCAAGGAGGGCTTTTTATTTTTATTTTTTAAAGGTTTTATTTATTCATTTGAGAGAGAGAGAGAATCTGAAGCAGACTCCACACTGAGCACAGAGCCCGACTTGGGGCTTGATCCCACCACTGCGAGATCATGACCTGAGCCGAAACCAAGAGTCGGATGCTTAACTGACTGAGCAACCCAGGCTCCCCAAGGAGGGCTTTTTAAATGTGAGTGGTATAGAATGTTCTCTAATAATCCAGTACAGGTTGGTTCTCGGGAGAGGGTTCAGAGTAAAAATACTGCTGGAGGTTTGGAAATGGAATACGTGGTCACACCCTCTGTGATATTTGTTCATGGAAGCACCTCTTTAAGGGTCCTGGTTTCCTAACGTGTGAACCACAGCCCATCTACTGTAAGGATACATTCTGAGACTTGAAGCAGAACAAGTGTTTCAATGTATCTGTAAGGAATTCTAGAGGTGTCAACTGATGGCAGAAAATCTGAGTTTCGTTGTCTTACATGGGCACCTGTGCTGAAAGGAAAAAAGGTGCTTCCTTGGGTTAAGTCAAAAAGGAGTTTTCATGCCCAGCTTCCATGACATCATTCACGAAGAGTTTGTGTGGGAACTCTGCACTTGTCAGGCTCCCTGCTCGAAGTGCTGGAGAGCTTGATGAAGAGAGTGGATTCTGTGTTCTTGCCCTTAATCATCGCCAATTTGCGGCAGAGTGAGAAGTGGGAACAGGATGGAGAACTAGTTTTGGTATAAACCACTAGGTCATGAAAACCCATTGAAATGCTTAGCGAACTGCTCCGTTAGATCAGATGGTGGTGGTTTTAAATGGCTCGAGGAGACCTAGGGAAAAGCTAAGGGATGCTTTTCTCACTGGTGCGACAACACCTAGGAACGTAAAGCCAAAGGGCAAAATGAAGAATGTGGCTTAGCGGCTTGAAGGATTGTATAGTGGACACAGAGTGGGCTTGCATTCTGGGTGCATGGCCACCGGTGGCCACATTCCTGTCTCTTCTCAACTTCTCCAAGACCTATGGATTCTGGGGAGTCGCACCTTTAGGAGAGATATATAGATTTTTCTTGAACTAATCTTGACTTACATTCCTGCAGATGCATTTGGAATACACCCTGGCTGAGTTTCAGCTCAAAATTTAGATTGTCTCCCTATTTTGCAGGCTCGTGGGAAGGATTACATCAGACAATATCTATAAAGCCTCCATACAGTTTCTGGTATACAATAAGTACTTGGCAAAATGAGCTCCCCAACCCCCTGGAAAAATAAATGTATTAATGGAGGGAAAGGAATTATTCCAGATGGTAAAACACTGTTAAAACACTGTTGCTGCCCATGGCTTTAATATTTTTTTCTTTGGGGCGCCTGGGTGGCTCAGTCAGTGAAGCATCTGCCTTTGGCTCAGGTCATGGATCGAGCCCTGAATCAGGCTCCTTGCTCAGTGGGGAGCCTGCTTCCCCCTCTCCCGCTCCCTCTGTTCCTCCTCCCCACTCATGCTCTCTCTCTCAAATAAATAAAATCTTTAAAAATTTTTTTATTTTTTTGACAGAGACACAGCGAGAGAGGGAACACAAGCAAGGGGAGTGGGAGAGGGAGAAGCAGGCTTCCTGTGGAGCAAGGAGCCCGATGCGGGGCTTGATCCCAGGACCCTGGGGTCATGACCTGAGCCAAAGGCAGACGCTTAACGACTGAGCCACCCAGGCGCCCCTAAAAAATTGTTTTTGACCAGTTTTTACCAGAGGCAACACCAAAGTGTTCTTTGCCCTTTTAACAGTACATGCAATTGTGTGGGAGAGTCCGATATGCCCCCTCACCCTGCCACATGGTACCATTGAGTGGATTTTTTTTTTTTTTAAAGATTTTATTTTTTTAAGGAATCTCTACATCCAACATGAGCCTTGACCTTGAGATCAAGAGTTACGTGTTCCACTGACTGAGCCAGCCAGGAGCCCCTACAGTACCACTGAGTAGATTAATTTATGGATATTCTTGCCCTCAGAGTTTGGATGTTGGAAGATGAAGCAGAGAACAGGGTCACTAAATGGCAGAACCTATGCCCATTGTGCTGGGTAATAGAATAAGAATAAACAGAATTGGGACACCTGGGTGGCTCAGTCGGTAAAGCATCTGCCTTCGACTCGGGTCATGATCACGGAGTCCTGGGATCAAACCCCACATTGGGCTCCCTGCTCAGCGGGGAGTTTGCTTCTGTCTCTGCCCCTCATCCCGCTTGTGCTCTCTCTCTCTCAAATGGATAAATAAAATCTTTAAAAAAAAAAAAAAAAAGAATAAACAGAATTGAGGTATGAGAAGTCTTTTATCATTCCCTGTAAACCAAGAAGCCACCTCTAATCTCAGACATTACAGCAGAGCAGACTTAGGGTTTGGTTTGCTCATCCCCTTCTTCCATGTGGGCGTGGGTGTGTGCCCCAAATCCAGGCTGTGTGAAGAACCAGGTCACAGAGGTTTCATGGAACCCCTGCTCATTGAGGATCTGCCTGGGTGCTGAGTGCTGGGGGGCCAGCCCAGCTCTATCATGTGGTGGTGAGGAAAGAACGGACAGTCACACATGGAGAGGAGCTGGGGAGGCCCCAAGTCAATGCAGAGCCCTCAGTAGGGGGGAAAAACATGCTTCCGCTTTAGAGGTTTTGAGTTCAGATTTTATTGCTTGACTTTTGGAGAGGCACAGCTTGACTTAAGATTAGCCAAAGCAGCATCTTCATTGAACGAGTAACGGCTATTGGGACAACCAAATATAATTAACTTTGATGTTTTTGAATTCCTTTTCCATTCTTTGTCTTGCTTGTGCTTTGATCCTTAATGATATGTGCACAATGAATTATACTGGAAGAGCAATATCTGTGTTTGTATTAAATATCTGCAGACCATTCTTTTCATTGAGTGCCGGGGCATTTTTACCTCCTGGTAAGACGGATTGGTAAGGAACACACTGTACTGTGGTAAGCTTGTTTTCAGTTGGAATAACAGCTAGCAACATCACAACTTCAAGGTCAGAATAAACTCTCCTCCATAGCCTACACAAAACTTCATGATGTTAGCAAATGGAGTAGGGTGTGGAGGAGGTAGGCTCAAAAGATAGTTATTAGCTGAAAATAAATTTGCTCCCCTGTTGAAGCAGCTCCCTCCCTACTTATCTGTACATGATTTGCCTGTGATATTCCTGACTTGGGTTAGTTAGGCGTTCACTATGTGTTCATTTGCCTGCAACTTCCTTTTATTCTCATTGTCGTAGATTTGAAGTTCTACAAAAATATAACCCCTTACTAAAGAATCAGAAGATCTGTATTGGGGCTGTCTGGTCACTCGTTTATGTCCCTTTGGAAAAGTTAGGCAACTTTCCTGAACCTCCATTTTCTGAGCTGTAAGAAGGGTATGCCTACTGGATGGATTGCTGTAGGATTAGGAGATAAGCGTATGCAGAAATGCCCTGGAAACCCTAAATTTCTTTAAATAGGATTCTCTAATGACGCATACAGAAAGACAGCCCAGATGAAGCAGATTAGCATGTGTGTCTTTTCAGGGTCTAAGCAATTACCTCTCAAATGTATACTTGGTAAGAAAATCTCCCTCCTCTAGGTGTCTGCCCCTCCTGTCAGCCTCCCTTTACCGGGCTCCTCACTATGTCTATTCTCTGCATGGCCTTTTGGTGACAGACACAATGTCTTAGGAACACACCAACAAACGGACGGTTCCTGATTCAGATAAGCTGTGGTCAGGAGATGCAGATACAACTTTTTCATTTATGTTTCTCCCCTTTCCTCCTTATCTCCTCCTCCCAATTTTTTGGGGATGTTAGGTACTAAAATTGGGGTATCTCAGCCCAGATTTTGGGGTCAAACTGTGCATATGGGAATTTGGACCCATTCTATCTAGGAGATGATATTTCATGTTTTATTTTCAATGTAAGCAGATTCATAAACGTGTGTCTAATTACTTCACATTTGAGGCTTAAGAACTCAAATATTACTGTTTATTCTGACTTTGCACCCTTGTTATGTATGTTGAAATCAGGTTCTCCTGCAATTTTGTTTGCATATATATATACACGCGTGCAATTTTTTTTAAATCACCTCGCTAAGTGTTCATTTAGGAAGGTGATTTGCAGCACTTCTGTCCCGATTGCATCCTCGTGTACCTGTCTACTCCTTGCTCATGTAAAAATGACTAACCCATCACAAATACGACACAGTCCTTGCAGTAAGGGTGTGTTGCATATTAGCGTGCTGGCATTTAGAGATGGTCATCCCCCTTGTAGCCTTCGATGGATTTTGTCGTTCTGTTCTATGCGGCATCAAATTTATTCTTGTCCTTTTCCTCTTAGAGACAAGATGTAGGAAGGAAGAGACAAGATCACAGCATTAATATCGAATGTATTTCTCAATCTTCACATCCTTAACCGCTTTCTTTGATGCATTTGAGTTTGCTCTAAAATGTTAGGGGAGGAAGGAAGGCAACCACTGATAATCAAAGGGGGAGAAAGATCAGGGCAGGACTCCGTGACATTTGAGGCTACGTTTTGGAGCTGTTGCAAGAGTTATGGCTGCCTGGGACTATTTGGCCTGGCTACATGTCAGGGCCATTAGCTTCAGAATAACAGAGCCTTTAAGAGAATGTACTTTTTTAGAAAACTCCTCATTAACTTAATTTATGGAGGGGGAGAGGAGTTAGGGAGTGAAGAGCTGGAAGCATGAGGTTTCAACAGTGCCTGGAGGTTAGGTTAGGGAAAAAACAAAAGCCATTGAATGCTGGATTGTGTGAAAATTCTTAAAACTCTCCAGCTCTGCCTCTGGTGGTCTCTGGGGCCTGTCTTTTTGGGATGGAATTGCCTCACTGGTGATGGCCTTTGGAGCCCCATCCCTAACCCCTGGATCCCAGCCGGGAAATCTTCAACCCTAATTAAGTTCTTGTTTGTTTTGTTTCTCCTCCAGCCTTGTGGTTGAATAGCTTTGTGTGTGTATAGTCTCTTGCTAACAACTTTTCCCACCGTTGGGAAAATGTACTACTTCTGCGGTGTTGATCTTTACCTGGAAGGCTTTGGCCACCATCTCGAAGTGGGTGACGTGTGCGCATGCCTCTCCCTGCAGTCCCCCATGTGGCTTTTACCAGATTTGGGGAATGGAAGGAACAAAGCTATCATTACCCATGAAAGACTGGGGAAAGATTGTGGTGTCTGGGTCCACCTAGTCATGGGAATGTGCCAGGATCAATCACTCCTTTCTCATAAACCCCTTTTGCCCTGTTTTCCTGAACCAGGGTAGAAGAGGTATGTAAGGTAGATGGAGAGAGAATGATTAAATCATTCAGCAGTACTTGTTGAGCCTACCTCTTTGCCAGGTGCTGAGATCCAAAGGAAGGAAGGATGTCCTGCCACGTCATTGCGAGGCAGCGATGCTGTTGCCACGGTATCATCCATATAACACACGGTGGTGGCAGATGGAGAAGAGCTCAGTGCGTGGCCAGGGGAGGTCAGAGGAAACTGCAGTGAGGAAGTGGCCTTTTGGCCGAGGACTGAAGAATACACCCTTGTAAGCCTTTGGGAATGAAAGTGGGGTGTTCATGTGGAAGGAATATCGTGGAAAATGGCATCGGGGTAAGGAAAGGTTAGGTCTACAAGAAGTTCACTACTTCTGGGGCGCCTGGGTGGGCTCAGTTGGTTAAGTGTCTGCCTTTGGCTCAGGTCATGATCCTGGGGTCCTGGGATCAAGCCCCACATTGGGCTCCCTGCTCAGTGGGGAGCCTTCTTTTCCCTCTCCCACTGCCCCTTCCCCTGCTTGTGTGCACTCTCTGTCTCTCTTGTTCGCTCGCTCTCAAATAAATAAAATCTAAAAAAGTTCACTATATCTGTCAAAGTCATTTGTTCATTTAACACGTTTATTGTGTACCTGCTTGGTACAAAGTGCAGGAATAAAACTGGCGAACAAGCCAGATACTCAGTAGAATTTTGTGACGGCTTGGCTGTGGGAGGAGGTCTCAAGGTGTCGGACACCACAATCAGATGCCTAGTTTTCTAGCAAAGAGGGAGGACCAAGCTGGGAGGAGGAGCAAGGGTGAGCATGATGTGGAAGGTAGATCATGAAACAATGTGACTAAGCCCCTCTGATGTATCTAAAGGAGAGGTTAAGTGGTGGTTGGATTGACAGCTCTAGAGTTCCAAACACAGGTCTGGGTGGGAGATGCAAATTTGAGGGAAAGGTACCTCGATAATTATGACCGGATCAGGCTTGCTGAAGCACATCCCCTAGCCAGGTGCAGGGGTTGAGCAGGCAAAGGAAGCTACGAGTAAAGAATGACAGACATTGGGAGATTGTTCTAAAAACCAACAGAAGGGAAATAAGCAGAGCCCAGCTATAGCCAGAAGTCGAGGCAGCCCAAATGTCTGCTGGACTTAGAGACATGAAGGTCACTGTCACACTAGTTCCCGTAGAAAGATTGTGTGCTGTTTGCTCTGGGGGTATTGGAAATTCACGGGATGCTTTTGTGTGTATGCATTTCTCATGGGTTTTATCTGTTTGATTCTCTTTGGTCTTAATGATTGGAGGGCCCTGCAGGCCTTAGTGAGCAGAACACAGGATGTTCGCACCTTGCAGTGCACAGGGTAGTCCTGTCCAGGGAGATGTGTCCTGTGTGAACATGACCCTCAAATGTCTCAACAGATGCTTATGTAAGGTTAAAAACAGACCTGTTATATCAGTTATTTGAGCTGGAACCTAACATTGCTCTACATATGGGCACAAAGCACTTGTGATGAAGTTTTAATATACACATTGAACTTCCCAGAAATAAAACTGTGTAAATTGGGGTAAGGTGGTACATGCTTTTATGTAGAGTTTTACTAGAAATTCACAATATAGGGAAATGGTGTCCTCAGTATCAGCAGCTGTTTGGGGAATTAGAGTGACGAGGGAAAACACTGCTGATCTGTATTTGTAGCTGTTGGGTTCGTGATGACTCTATGGATGGATGCTTCTGTTTGCTTCATTACATCCTCCAGTATGGTTCTGCACAAGAACTTAAGCAAAATTATTTAAAAAGTACACCTTTTCCTTTCTCGTTTCATATTCTGCTGAGGGCATTAGAGTGATTTGCTTTTGGAAATGGTCATGCAGGTAGATTATACTCATGATTTCTATTTTAGGGCAGAACAGCGTATTATGAAGAGGGAGACTCAGGATTTCCAAGCTTATTAACCCCTGGCTGTTTATCTAGGTGCCTTCTATATACTTTTAAGGGGAGTTATGTATCTTGTAGACTCTTGTTCCTTAGAGCATGAGACCCTCAGACCTTCTCATGAGAATCACGGGGAGGGATATGAAATGCAGGTTCCTGGGTCTCACTCTACCACGACCGACTTCCCTGCGGAAGACTCTGGAATCTGTATGAAGTCTTCCCTCCCCAACATCGACCTGATTCTTATCCCCCTAACATTTGAGAACTCACTTCTGTAGGCAAGGGGAAATCCTCCAAGAATTTGGAGAAATCTAGGGACAGAAGCAGATTTTGGGGCTAAAAACCATATTCTGATGGGGACTTTGGAAGGAAGGTTGAAGGAGCTTGGGACTCATGAACTCATGAGCTGGTCCCTCTTCTTGATGGAAAAAATTTGAAACCTAGCAATGCTGGACACAGAAAGTAGAAATTACTAAAAAAGTAAAATGATACAACATCCTACATATGGGGAATAGGGTAGAGGATGATTAGAGATAGTTTCTGGCTGGATGGACGGTGGGATCACAGATCAAGCCAGGGCATCCAGCAGAGAGAGTGGCTAGACTGTAAGTTCTCGTTTGGGCATGCTGACTTAGTTTCCTGTTTGACCTGTAAGTTGAGATCTGAGTACTGTACATAGATTTAGTTTAGGAGAGCAGTCTCCTGGAGAGGAGAATGAGGGCATCATTCATATGCAAGTTGTAGTTCACGCTACTCCCTAGGGGGAAGTATACAGAACTTTCATGAAAGTGTATATATGTGGACTTGTTTTTATTCTTCCTGTTTCTAAGCAAATCTTCCAAAGTCTTTGAGACTTCTTTTAGGCATGGTGGTTTTGATGACTGAAGACAGAAGGACTTGAAAATTCAGATGGAGGGAATGTAGTTACATCTTTGAGTAAGCTTAATTTGGGGTGCAGTCTGCCGCCTCTTGTTTTGCTGGGCAGTGCAGCCTTAGACCCCAGGATGTGCCTGAGAGAGACAGGCAGGGTTTAGCATGTGGTCAGGAAGGTAACGCCGAAAACCGCTGCTCGTCTACAAAGTCGGTGGAGGTTGTAGGAATTGGATCTGTGAAATCTGATCATTAAGACCCCCAGATCAGATTTTTTTAAACTCTGAATCTTTCCACCCTTAATATACATACTCGTGCCTTTTGCAATTTGGATTGAAGGATCTTCATTAAGGAGATTCTAGCTTTACTGGTCATTTCCCATGCAATTCTTTCCTTTTTACTCATTCATATTTGAACTTGCAAATAATATGTAAAATTAAACAGACCGATTTCTTTGTTTAGCCTTTGACCTCCTATGTCAGAAATCACAGCTGCTTTCTGTTTGGTCCTCCTTTTTAGCTCTGCTATTAGGAAAAATGGTATAGTGTGAAGTTATTCCTTCCATGCAACCTGGGTATTTCTTTCCTCATTCTACTAACTTAGTAACAAATCGAGCAAGTGCTTTTTACAATGTTTCTTGGGCAGCACTAAATGCCTTTCATCAGGAGTCCAAGATCTCCAGTCCTTACTATGGTTTTCACTGCGGAGGGGTTTCACTTTTAGTGTTTAAAATCACCTAGTGCCAGGCTCTGGGGACTGACTGCTTGGGGGAGGGCCCCCATATTTAAATGCATTTTTGCAGGGCCAGCTGGTGGATGTGTCTTGCCAGAGTTTCCATCCTCCTAACTCCCAGCGTGCGAGGGTTTGTAACGAGACTGTTAAGTTTCACCACAAACTGAAGCTTGGTATTCAGGCGTTGAGCCTGAAGCAAACTTTGTCGTTTGAGAAAATGCAGTTTCTCTGTAAAGCCACTAATAAATGAAGCAAAGCTAGTGATTATTGTTACCGTACCCACACCGCTTGGTTTACTTAATACTGCGGGGACATTAGACCGTCATGTGAACCAACACCCCCCCCCCCCCGGAATTTGGGCAAAAGGCTATGAATGTGATGTTCAATTTTGAAGGGTGTCCATTTGAATGATGGAAAGCGTTTTCCTCTTTCAAGGCTTGTTTGTCTAACTGTCCTGCGGGAAAACAAAAATGCTCAGGACCTTGTCCACCTAGGAGTCGGAGCACTGCCATGTGCGTAGCTGAGGTGTGCGACTCAGGTCGGCAACACGGGTTGGCCACGGAGTCGGGACGGTCATGATTCAGGGACGCACTTTGATTCCCGGGTAAATTTGTTGCTGAAGGACCATTGTAGGGAGAGCAGGTGCCTGGAGCTCTCTCCCTCCTTCCATGATGATGATGATGATGATGATGATGATGATGGAGGGCTTCCGTGTATTCGCCCAGAGTTCTGGCCTCCTTTGTGACTAGTTGGAAGCATATGCAAAATGCTAGTTTGTGTGAATCACAAAATCTATGGCCCTGGAACAGAAACCATGTGATTCCCATTTGGATGAGTCCCTGACTCTGGCCTAACCACTCCATGCTTAAATCACTGAAATTATTTTGCCCATAGGTTAATGGATGGCACGCTGGAGATAACCTCATGTGGGTCCAGTCCTGCCAGTCTTGTCCTCTCTCTGCCATGTTGTCCGTAGACATTCATTACATTTTTCTTCTCTTTACCTCCTATTGATTTAATTCCTTTCTTTCTTCATCTCCTCTTCTTGGTGGTGGTTCTTTCCTCTCCCTTCAAATAATTTAGAGTCAGGTGCCATTCGTAGAGACCCTCCTAAGTACGAGGTGGGTGAGCTCAATGTCTTCACATATTTTCATGACAGAAATTGTGTGGGTGGACTCAATCTGATATTGAATTGATATACATCTATAGAATAGAGGTATATATGTTTTAAAAGTTAAACTGAGGTTTATTAAAACTGAGTTTGAGCAAACATCGATATGAATCTGGCAGCATGCAGTCTAGCAGATAGAAAGTTCTGAAGAGCTGTACAAAATGAAAGACTTTTATAAGCAGAAGGGAGTGGGAATAAGGAAGTTATACTCTGGGGGGAAGTGGGGAGAAAGGCAGGTGGGTTATTACAAGATTCCTTTCCTCAGGGGAGGGGAGGGGTCTGTCAGGGGAATAACCTGATTAAGGCTGATCAGGCGATTCTTGACCGACTGGTTTAAGGTTACTTCGCTGGAAGAACCAAAACTGTAAGTTGAGTCTGATTTTAGTGACATGGGGCTTAGAGTAAGTGATTCCATTTTGGGTCTGTTGTCTGAGGAAGCGTGTGTGTGTGTGTGTTTTAAACATGTCTATTTGTAATCTCCAGGTATCCCTGCAATGAAGTAACATACCCAGTTAGGCTGTTTCAGTTACAGGGATGTAACATACTTACATGAATTGGGAAAACATGTCTCCGCTGGTTCCAGGGCTTGTGATTGGTGAGTAGGTGAGGGCTGACTGTGTGTCCTCACTTATCCCCTGAGTAGGGCATGATCGCATAGGGCAGAGTATTCACAGTGGCCCTGAGAATGTCATTAATTGGTATTAATCCTCTTTCCAATGTGTGTGGGTCTCTATCACTCAATATGACTCCATTTTTAAGAAAGGTGTCACAAATACTCAAGGCATAACAAAGTACTGTTAATATAATACAAAATTCTTTGTGTATAGGAGGATGTGCCTAAATTTTTAGATTACTAGAATAGGCAGATGGTCTAAGGAAATATTTGTGCAGATCTCTAGCTATTCATATGATAGTGTGGTGATTGGCAGGCAAGGATTGGCCAGGCCTCTGAATATGACCTGTGGTTGGTTTTTCTTCCCTTTAGTAACTTAGAAGGTAATTTCAAGCACAGACATCTTGTTTTGTACTGAAGAGTTAACTACTATGAATACTAGGGTGGCCCTTAGATTCCAAAGGTGTGATGGTTGTCGATTAGGATAATATGCCTGGATAAATAAGTATCTTAGTGATAGTTTTATGTTTTCATGAAATTCATATCCTAGCCTTCTCGCCAAATCCAGTGGCTTAGCTGTAATTAGATGAAAGGTAGGGATGAAAACCAATAAACAGAGAAACGAGGAGATATGCTTTGGTATATTGAACTTATCAACCTTCTGTATACCTATTAAGAAATGGGCTTCTCGGGACCCCTGGGTGGCTCAGTCAGTGGAGTGTCTGCTTTTGGCTCAGGTCATGATCCCAGGGTCCTGAGATCGAGTCCCACATCAGGCTCCCTGCTCAGCGGGGAGTCTGCTTTTCCCTCTGCCTCTCCCCCTGCTTGTGTTCTCTCTCCGACAAATAAACAAAATCTTAAAAAAAAAAAAGAAAGAAAAAGAAATGGGCTCCTTAATTCTACCTCTACCATGCGTGGCTCTTTTCCATACCCGTCCATTTTCTATCTTCTCTGTGTGGAAAACATGACCTGTAATGATGTAACTGTCTTCCTTTATTCTCTAATGAATGTTCTCTACATTCTATGCAGACACAGCTTGTTAAATGGGAGTGGGAGAGAATGTGACTGTGAATCTGCTGCTCCCAATAAGAGACCTTATTTTTACACCGAAGCCAAATCCTGTACTTGGAGATGTGAGCTATTTAGATGAAATGTTTATAAGCATTGACATAGGGCATTATCAACAGAAAGGACAGTTTGACTCTCTTGGATTGTATTGTTTCAGAACAAAGAGTTACCTCTTGAGTTCTTTTTCCTTTCAGAGTCATAGGGTAGTTCCTCAGCTCCGTGGTTCACTTCCTGTTTTGGGGGACAGGATGTTGGGTGGTAAATGGTGAGGCCCAAAAATGTCTACTCCACTAGCTCGGGCAAATGGATTGTTTCCATTGTTTATCCAAGGAGCAGGGAGTCAAGTTGCCTCTTGTCAACTAGACTCTTCTTAAAAACAGAAAGTGATGTTTTAGTGTTTAGTGTTTTTTTTTTTTTTTAAATCCACCTAATCTTTCTATTCTATGACCTTGGCTTTACTTTTACAAAATTATCTTTCAGTTTGTCTTCTCTATACATAAAAATACCTAACTGATCCTGTGTTGTGTATAAGGAGCGATTTGTATCGACTTAAAAATGCGTCTCCTCTTTGCCCACCCCCAAGTTGCCAACGCATGTGAGAATGCGTCTCTTGAATGAGACAAGATTTTTTCCCTAAAATCTCAAAGTTATCTTCATCTGTAGTACACTTCAAATGCATAATGCAAACAATGCCTATACTTAATGTGCACGTTGATTTGTCCCCAACAGTATTTTGCAATTTTTGAGGATCACGGGAAATTTTTGTCCCGGGGAGAGGAAGAGAGAGGAAAGATGGCTGTTCTTTATGCCTTGGTGTCATATTTTGGGACTACCCTATGCCTCATTGTCATATTTTGGGAATACCCCTCCACATACACACTTTTTCTAAACTTCCTCTTGTGAATTTCAGAAGCAGATGTGATGGTTCCACATTCCACAAAGGGATTACATTAAAAAAAAAATACACCATTGGATTGATCTGAATGAAAAGACAAAGGCTGGATGAGATGAGGAGGTAGAAGGATGCCTCATGGGGTAGCTTAGGTGCCAAGTGCTGGGTAATCCTGAGGAAAGAATTCATTGTAAAGATGACAGAAGAGGCAGATCCTGTGATACATCAGCACTCATGAGGGCTTCCTGTACTTTAAAAAAATGGAATCTTGGCCTGGGTTCACCGGGTTCGACTGGATGACGTCACTGGGCGTTTGTTCTGCAAATAGTTTTCCGACTTATCACGTGATCTCAGTGTGTAGCCTCTGGAATCAGAATTGGAGTCCAGATTCAACCTGCCATTTCTGACTTTAATAACTGTGCTGTGAATATGTTGGATTTGAATTAGAGACTGAAGGACTAGAGGCAACAGCTTTACCTTTAAAGAACTGGTGGTGGGGCAGTCAGAATGGCTAAAATTAACAAGTCAGGAAATGACAGATGTTGGCGGGGATGCGGAGAAAGGGGAACCCTCCTACACTGGTGGGAATGCAAGCTGGTGCAGCCACTCTGGAAAACAGTATGGAGGTTCCTCAAAAAGTTGAAAATAGAGCTACCATATGATCCAGCAATTGCACTCCTGGGTATTTACCCCAAAGATACAAAAGTAGGGATCCGAAAGGGTACGTGCACCCCGATGTTTATAGCAGCAATGTCCACAATAGCCAAACTGTGGAAAGAGCCAAGATGTCCATCAACAGATGAATGGACAAAGAAGATGTGGTATATATATACAATGGAATATTATGCAGCCATCAAAAGGAATGAGATCTTGCCATTTGCAACGACGTGGATGGAACTGGAGGGTATTATGCTGAGCGAAATAAGTCAAACAGAGAAAGACATGTATCATATGACCTCACTGATATGAGGAATTCTTAATCTCAGGAAACAAACTGAGGGTTGCTGGAGTGGGGGGTGGGGTGGGAGGGATGGGGTGACTGGGTGATGGACACTGGGGAGGGTATGTGCTCTGGTAAGTGCTGTGAACTGTGCAAGACTGTTGAATCTCAGATCTGTACCTCTGAAACAAATAATGCAACATATGTTAAGAAAGAAAAAAAAAGAACGTAGCAGGAGGGGAAGAATGAAGGGGGGGAAATCGGAGGGGTAGACGAACCATGAGAGACGATGGACTCTGAAAAACAAACTGAGGGTTCTAGAGGGGAGGGAGGTGGGAGGATGGGTTAGCCTGGTGATGGGTATTGAGGAGGGCACGTTCTGCATGGAGCACTGGGTGTTGTGCACAATCATGGAACACTATATCTAAAACTAATGATGTAATGTATGGGGACTAACATAACAATAAAAAAAATTAAAAAAAAAACACTGGTGGTGGGGGCGGGGAAGGATCAGGGTAGTGAGCGTGGAAAATCGAGGAAGGGGAGAGTTTATAAGGAAAGACGTCGTTTTGGTTTATGTCACAGTGCCTCTTACACCCGGCCACGTTTGCTCACCCCTTTGTGCACACACATCGCTGGGAAATCTGGGCCTCGGATGCTTACTGGCACTTGTACCCCTTTGCTGAGGCTAATTCTGTCAACGTGTTGAGCGATGTGTGGACAACTCCTCTATGACAGTTAAAAACCACAAAAAAAAAAAAACCCCAAAAACAATTGGCTTTTTCCTGTTACCAGCCAGTCCCTGTGTGTAGTTGTTAGTTGGTTTTGTGCTGAGGGAATATAAAATTGAAAATTCTAAACTAAACGTAATTAGGGAGGGAAATTGGTTGCCAATTTACCACCCCCATATAATACAACTAAAACCAAATGTAAATGATTTTCCGATGATCCAAATTAGTTTTCCCTTCTGCCAACTACCATGGAGCACCCAGATTAGAGAGTAGTAACGAGGCCGTCTAATAGGTAGGTTTTGGAAAGGATTCCATTTGTCTTAGGAAAGGGTATTGGGAACAGTGCCCTTTTGAAACATTTACTTAAATGTTTATTTTGGGATTTATGATACTAGCATACTGCCTTTTGATTTGTTCCTTTTCTGAGTGCTCAGATTTTCATGTCTTGCTTTTGATTTTTGTCTTGGTGAATTTTTTTAAACTTTCAAAAAGAGAACACCCATTGCTTAGCATATGGGACAAAAGGAACTTTTTTCCCCCCCTTATGGGTTTTTTCTTTTTCTTTTTTTTTTTTTTAAATGAAGCATCTAAAACTTTTTCCATTTTTTTTTTTCCCCCCTCCCTTAAGCCTCAAATGACCTAAGGATTTAGAGGTCCGTCCGAGGTGAGATTCTTTGCTTCACACACAACTGTCTTCTCCTTCTATTGTGATCCCCTTGGTTTGAATGGGGATTCCATGTGGCAGGGAGAATCTTTGTGTTGGCTTCAGTGGGTATATATGTACGGGCAGTTAGATGATTCTGATTATGTGGCCCCTAAACAAGGAGGACCCCAACTCCTCTTACCCCTTTGAATCTGAGTTTACCTTTGAAGCAAATTAATTATGAAAATGTACAGGCTAATGACTCTGTGGACATGTTTCTGGCCTGGAGGGTGGTGAGTTCCAAGCCAAAGGAAGCTTGTAGACATTGAATTTGCTTTGAGTAGAGTCATTTTTTTTTTTCTCCTTGTACATTGTTAAATCTGTAGGAAAGGAACATCAGCTTAAGATCTGTCACTCTGGTTTCAGGCCAGCATGCCAAATTCTGTCATCCTTGCTGCATGGCCAAGCATATTTTATTACATGTTATAATTCTGGGCTTGGGCTTGATCCAGCAATCCTGATACAACATCAGATGGTGAGGGGTGTGGAAAAGGAAAAGGGCTGTATTCATTTCTTGACAAGGTTTGGGGAGAAGTATGAGAGCAGAGTGGATGTTGCAGGTGAATAGGGCAGAAATTTTTCATGGGGGCCGTAAACCTCTCCTGTGTGCCACCTAGAATTTTAATGGCGTCATCCATTTCTGTTCATCCAGCTTGTTGATTTTTAGACTGAAGACAAATTTGGGCCATGCTCCTGCTCTGGCCACCACATCTCCAAGCAGCCCAGCAGTTAGCCCCAGCCTTGAGAACCGTGTCACCATCACAGACATGCAGGATTTGTCCCCATGGCCCCAGTGCTCCTGGGGTCCATGCTGAGGCTTGGCCTCCATTGGTCTTGGGCGGTGGGGGGGTGGGAAGCTGAACTCCTGAACTCTTGTGTCTACACTGGCCAAGGATTAATGATTTCAGAATGCACTTCTCTCATTCCTTTCTTAAAAATGGCTTCAGGTTGCCGGGTTGGAAGCAGTATGAGTAGATAATAGTTTTTTTTTTAAAAAAATAGGGAAAATGATTGTGTTTGTTTCTTGGGTCCAGAGAGTCTTGACCCTGTTGTTGGCAGTATGGTCCCTCCTGCTCCTAGGGGTTTCACAGATGAATCCTTGGCTTTGGTTTGTCAGTGAAGGCCTGTCCTGAAGCTCTAGACTAGAAGGACTGTCCTGAAGCTCTAGACTAGAAGGACTGTCCTGAAGCTCTAGACTAGAAGGACTGTCCTGAAGCTCTAGTTCAGCAGCTTTGCAGGAAGCAGTGACACAAGGTTCCAGCCCCTGTCCCCCGCCTTCCACTTACTCTTTGGGGATTGTCAGAAAACTAGCTGGGATGAGGAGGAAGAGCGACTGTGAAGGTTTTCTTTTTCTTTTTCTTTTCTTTTTTTTTTTTTTGGCAGTTTGGCTGCTGAATGAAAGCAGGCACTTTATTTAGAAGTGAGTAGGGAGGGAAAGGCAGCTTAGGGTTGCCACCCTTCTGGTGCTTATCCATAAATATGAAATGGTGTTAGAACACCAGACACCAGAAGGCTTTCTGATTGGCTGTCGGTGATGTCATCTTGTCATTAATACTGTGCTCAGAAAATAAACGGATCTGCCCATTTTCTTTCTTTCTCTCTTTTCAAGCTGAAATGTATAAAATCCATTTTGTACTCTAACATGAAGCACTTCAGTCAGAGCATTTTGAAAGAATTCTATTTCTCATGTGTTTAGAGTCACTTTGGCCTTCACTTGAGCCCTGCAGTAATCAACCACAGGTATTCAGCCTGTCTTGTCTTATTGCTGAAAAGTAAGCAGACACTTTTCAACACCTGGGCACCAGTGGTTGATATTTACCTGTATGAAGTGCTAATGCAGTAGCTGGGAGTTTTTCTGTCAGCCTTTAAATGTCTTAGTATGCTCCTAGTCAAGGTTGGCACTTCTGGGTACAGGAGGGATGTGGGTGGTAATGAAAAGTGCTTGCTCAAATCCTAATTTTATTTCTCTACCTCTGATAACTCTGTAGTCAAATCTCAACTGGCCTGCTTTTCCACTTAATGCTCGTCTAATCTCATGATGGTGTTTCGGCAAGAGGATCACACTTGTGGCATGTCCAGGTTCTGTGTGTGCGCGTGTGTGTAAAAATCCAATAGCATTCTTGCTATGCAGGATTGATTGACATTCTCAGGAGGAAAGCCACTGCCCAGCAACTGGGTGACCTCTGCATTGATCTGTGGCCCCCCAGAGGTCTGGGAAGGTCTGACCATCCTCCATTCCTCCTGGTTCACTCCAACCGAAGGAGGCATCCGAAGTTTTGATTAACCATTGGGAAGTGTTTTGTATAAATATAGCTCTCTGTGTTTTCTTTACATGTAATATAGAAGTGTCCTTTTGAGAGAAAGCTGTGATTCCTCATTAGGAATTTTAGCTAGAATCATCATCTCCTTCCCTAAAATATTTAACTTGGTTTTTGTGTATAACTGTCCCATGATACACCCCTTTGTTTGTCAATGTACTCTTAGGTAGAATCTCTTAATGTCATACACAAATGTGTGAACTCACCACCCCCTTTCTCTGCCCGAAGCTGTTTCTTATAGTAAAAGTGCATCTAAGAGTTTACCCCATCACTGATGAAATGGCTGTCCAAGGTTATTTTTACGAATGCCATGGATGTATTCCTTGGATTAGCAAAATGCCTAGCAAGCAGGTGCAACTGATGTGTGTCTTGAAACCGTATCTCTGGTCAGAGGGAGATGCTGCGTTACTTTTCAGAGTTTACCCTTGTTTTTCAGCAAGCTTAGAAACCATAGATTCTGTGGCCTTTGGGGTCAGGGAAAAAAGAAGGGACAATGAGGCCCATTCATTCTTATGGGCCCTAATGAGTCATAGAAATGGTCTATTTTCCAGGTTAGAGCTCTCTCTGACAGGCTTTAATTATCTGTGAGCTGAAACAAGAAGTGATAAAAACATGCAAAAGCCTTTCAGGAACAGGTTTTTTGAAGGAGATGAATCATCCAGTTCTGTGTCCCCAGCTCAGCCCTTTTGCGAGGAGCCTCCAGCGGCTTGCCCCTCGATCACGTGACCCGCCGTCTTCGGCCGAAAGGAAGGGAACGGAACAATCCTTCACTCGCAGGAAACCTAATCCTGGGCAGGTGCAGCTTGAGCAACGCCCCTGGGCCCGAAGGTCAGCATGGCTGCGCAGATCTAAGCTTTCCCAGATGGTCTGAGTAGGAGGAGCAGGATCCTGTAATGCTTCTCTCTGCAGCCCCCAGACAGTCCTCTCCTCGGGATCCCCATTTCTCCAGATACTGTTGAACTTTTGAACTCAAGTACAGTGCACCATTAGGATGTTTGTTTGAAGGGTTTCAGATAAAGCAGTGGCGGATTTTAAGGAAACAGTAGACAGATCCATTTTCCTTTTCCTCCAGGGATGCGAGCGATCTAATTAGAAGTCAGTGTTTTAGCCGCTTCCTCTCTATGTGTTTTGGGTTCTTTTTATTTTTTTCTAAAAGACGCTTCTGGACGCGAACAAAAGCCGGATGTTGCATTAAGAGCTTCTGAGCAAGTGCTCTGCGTTAGATTCATCTGTAGTTTACGGGACCACGTTTTCCTCTGCACGGACCAAGCGAGGTCCTGTCCGGTGTTAGGACTTGTTTTCATGCTTGGAGCTGTTGTTTTCACTCTTAAAGTGTCCCTCTGCCATTTTATTTTACATCCACTACGAATGGCCACCTTTTCCATTGAGATTGTTACTTGGAACTGATGGAGACGCCAGGTGCACGAGTGTGTCACACCCAAGGGCTGGCATATTTGGAAAACGGTAACAACAGGGAAGGACGTCAGTCACCCTTTGGCGGAAGGTGGGAGGCAAAAAAAAAAAAAAAAGTCCAATAGGAACTGCAGAGAATATCAAATCCACAAATTTGTAGGGATAAGAGTGCAACATTTTCTCAGTTGCAGCCTGATTTATCGAAATCTCATGTTGGGGAGAACAGAATATTTGCTAAACTAATGCGCTTCTCCGAATAGCTCCCTCATTTCTTGTGGCTTGGCGACTAAAAATTAGAAATCCACAATTATACTGTATAGATGAGCCCTGTTGTAAATTTAGTATATCATCTCCACACTCAGGATACGTATGGCTATGAGCACCCACTTAAGAGCTAAAAATGTAAGTTACCACCCACTTTGTCCTGAATTGGAATCCTACATAATTGCGCTATGCTTTAAAAATCCTCCCTGGAGGAAAGAGTTCAAGATTAAGTCGTTAGTGGGCAATCCTTTCTATGAAGCCAAGAGTCCCTTTGAGCTCTTGGAAGAAGCTGAGTAAATACTTGTTGTTGAACAAATAGAATAAATGAAGGGATAACATTCAAGGAAGAATTCATAGGTGTTGCTTAATCCAAATGTCATACATGGTGAGTTCCAGAAGCTCTAGGCTTACCTTAGAAATAAACACGCATCCCACCATGGGTGTAGGATCTGCAGCAGGGTGATAACTGGTGGGCTAGGCAGCTAGAACTGGGGAAAATGGAACTTGTGGAAGGTCCAGTGGTTTCCAAATCTGGCTGGGCCTTGAAGTCCTATTGTGAACTTTGGGGGGTGGGGGAGAAGCAAACATAACTCACCCACTCCCAGGCCTAACCTCCAGAAGTCACGCACAGCCCAAGGAACCACTGCATTTGTCCATAGGTCGGGAATGCCGGGAATGAAAAGAGGATCAGCAGGTGGAGGTGACTTGGTGAGGGGACAAACCAGAGCAATGGCAAGACCAGCAGAGAGCAAAGAATCACACCTGTTTTGGGGCTTATTTTAAAATTGATTCAGCAAGCACAGAGCACAACACATGGCGTCCCATATTCTGATAGAAATACACCCAGCAAAACTCCTTCCTGCTGATGGGCTCAGGCAGGCTTGAACAGAATTGCAATGCCACTTGTCCTGTGGATTATGGACCCCTGAGCAAGATTACTGTAAGGGACCTAGGGGAGGTAGACGGAACAGCCGGATTTAAAGCCTTCCTGGAGAAGTGATATTTAAACTGTTGGCAGTAGTTTTGCTAGACTAAGGTGTTTGGGATTCTATGCTGTAAATGACCCTTTTCCCAAAGGGGAAGAGGGAGAGGTGCATGGGTTTTGCCTCCAACAACATGCTAGCCCTCGGGGGGGAGGGGGTGGGGAAACTTATTTTCCAAAGGTAATTCTCATTCTCGGCAGGCAGCATGCAATAGGCACCAATAACTACTCTTTGGTTGACTGAAAGATGTTTAATATATGCCTCATTAAGCAGAATTTTCATTCTCTGAGAATGCTTATGTGCCTTATTTTTGTTTTTATTAAAAACAAAAAATTGGGGGAGGGGCGACAAAGCGGGAAATCTGCTAGTTCGCTCTCCATGTTTTTTCTCCTTGGTGATTCTTTGATTTTCACACTGCACCTGTTGGATGACTTCCTCCCTGGATCCCAGCCTCCTCTGATCACAAAGTGAGCACAGCCCCCAGAAGCAAGAAGGTTTAGAACTAGTCTTTTTCTTCACACAGCTTCCAAAATAGAGCCACAAGGATGTGGGAAAGGAAGGATTTTAAGCATCTGTGATGTCTGTCTGGTCCGTCTTTAACACGGAGAGGCCTTCACAGTCCTGGTAAGATGCAAAATAGCCAATGTCCACAGGCTAGAGGTGCTGTTTCTAAGACTGTTCTTTCTGCTTATTTTTACTGCTGGTTTGTTTGCATCTCTGCAGAATATATTCATGAGATAGAAAAGGAATGTGTTTTTTTTTTTCTCTCCCTCCTTTAAAGATGCCAAATCCAGGTGGGGAGTAGTGATCTTGATGAATTCTAACACTTGTCAATTTGAAAATGTTCAGGGAAAACAAATGAAAGAGAGGATGGGTTTGTTTATGTGCTATCCTTCAGTGATTCAAAGCTGCAGACATCTTTCTCACTACACTTTTGAAGTTGAGGGTTGGAACTGAATAATAGACAACCTTCCAACATAAAGCATTATCAAGCTTGAGGGATTTTTTTATTGGATTTTTTGATATTTCATTGTTTTTCTAGCTTGCCTTTGTCTTTGATCACTTATTCCTCTGACAAAAATTTGGTTATGTTACTGCTTTTCTCTTTCCCCTAAGCTGATGTTGCATGATGGGAGTTCTCTTTTTTTTTCTTCCTTCATTTTTCTTACTAATTTTATTGGTTGCAAATATTGATCTAGGTCTAGAGAGTTTAAATATACCCATCCATTGTATATCTGCTTTTGTTTTTTTCCTTCAAATATTTTCAGTTTTCTTTTAAAATTTGTTCATAGTAAAGAATTTTAATGATAAATCCTGGTAACCTCAAGTGTTGGGCTAAAGCTTATCTTGGTAAACCTTTATCAATGTTTTGAATTAATAGCTGAGTGATATTGTGGAGAATGGTGTGTTTAAAAATCTTATAGTGTAAACTATTTTCAAGTGTCCTCAAGTACTTCAGAAAACTCCATTTCCATCCTAGCACTTGATAAGGTAATGGTGATTCTCCTGTGTTCCTTAGAAAATGAGCCTAAGACTCCACTGACCATTTGTTAGTTTCCCATAGGTTGGAAAGTAACAAGATTGCTTTAAAAAAAAAATCTATAATTCAGTATTTTCACTAATCCAACTGAGCTTTCTCTCTACTTTTTCCCGTTGGTAATGACAGGAATTACTTTTTTTTTTTTTTTAAGATTTTATTTATTTATTTGAGAGAGCATGAGTTGGGGGGCTAGGGTCAGAGGGAGAGGGAGAAGCAGCCTCCCCACTGAGCAGGGGGCCTGACCAGGGCTCGATCCCAGGACAACCTGAGCTGAAGGCAGGCTCTTAATTGACTGAGCCACCCAGGTGCCCCGACAGGAATTACTTTTTAAAAACCTCTGAGAAAATGAGGGTGGTCCAGCCACATTAGGGAGGAGGAAGTGTGGGGTTACCTTGGAAGGTCCTGAAAGACCCACAAGTCAGAGGCATGGTGATCTCCTGACAGTCAGCCTCTGTCCTGGTGTTTCCAGAAAAGATTTCTGTTTTTTTCCTAAGGCCAAAATAAGTTGCCATTAGCTCAATAAGACAGTTATGTTAAGAATGGGGGTGGGGGGGGAGGCATTTTAAAAACATGTCCACACGATAGCCAAAAGGTAGAAGGAATCCCAGTGTCCCTTGACAAAATGTCGTCTATATGTAGGGTGGGCTATTCAGACTTCAAAGAGATGCTGACACCTGATAAATATGGATGAACCTAGAGGACCTTATGCTCAGTGACATAAGCCAGTCACAAAAGAACAAATAATTGCATGATTGACTTGTATGAGGTACCTGGAGTAGTCCAATTCCCAGGCACGTTAGAATGGTGGTTGCCAGGGGTTGGGGGTGGAGGAAATGGAAATTCATGTTTAATGGGTAGAGTTCCAGTTTTGAAGAATTAATGTGGCTGGATTGTGCTGATAGTAACACAACAACGTGAATGTACATAATGCCACAGAACTGTACACTTAAAAATAGTTAAGGTGGTAAATTTCCTTTACACTTCACCACAATGAAAAAGAAATCTACAACAAAAGGGAAAAACTGATGTTTTTTTTTAAACTTACAAGTTAAACAATGTAAAACAAGTTGGTTATGTTAGCTAATTTTGAATGTTTATATATGTACTATAAATAATGTTTAACATTACGGCACCATTTAAAATAAAAAAAAGTATGAAATCTTGATGACAAGTAATTGCATTTAATGTAAAGAAACCAAACAAGCCCAATCAGATTTTTCCGGTTTGTGGTATTTGTGTCCTGCACATGTTGTCATTTGGATTCCTAACATAAAGTAAATAAACTGCTCTTTTTTTTGAATTTGGGATTCCTGGAACACGTGAGAACTGATGCATGTTCCGAAAAAAAAGGATTGACCGATGTGCTACTTAAAGTTGATAAGCTCGTGGAGCATCTGGGGATTTAACAGGCATGTTCTGACTTAGGGACCCGAGACACTGCATCCTAACAGAGTTCACCTTCAGAGGGACTTGAATGGGTGGGCTCTCCCCACTGCTAATGTTAGGATCCCTCTGAAGGCTTGTATTGTCACTCACCTTTTCTCTTGCCGCTTGGAGCTTCTGCAAGATCCAAGCTGTTGTCATCCGAGTCCTCTTGACCTTGAGGATTTTGGCAATGTAAAACCACCCCCTCACCTCCACTGTTGCATTAAAAGGGAGGTGTAGTGCCCACCTTTAATAGGAAGCCTCTGATCCTTTTATTTTTTATGGTGATGTGCTTGTTATTGAGGGATAGCTGACTAAGTTTAGTCTGATTATGAGCAATGATACAATGATTAAAGTAGGAAAAAAAAAATCACTCTGCTCTGTTTCAAGCAATAGAACCTATTTCTGTGAAAGTTCTTAATTGTGTCCATGCTACTTGATCATGGATAGTTCGGATAGAATTGTTTTTGTAGTTAGGCAGTGTTGAGGGGAAAGAAACATGGCCTTAAAGCATTGTGTGGAAGGCAACATTCTTATACAGCCCTCAAGATCCCCTCTCTGACCCTTACTGCCTGTGTATTCTGGGTAATCCTTGGCACTGTGAATATGGAGTTTCAGTTGACCTTAAGATAGGGAGATGATCCTCATGAGCCTTACTTAATCACATCAGCTCCGTTAAAAGCAGAGTTTTGTCTTGGTGATGGAAGAGCGCCTAGAAGGATTTGATGCACCCTTGCTGGCTTGGGACCTCAGTCCTGTAACTACAAAGAACTGAATTCTAATGATGAAAATCAGCTTGGAAATGGGTTCCCTCTCCCCATTCCCCCAGCATCCTGATGAAAACTCAGTCCAACCAACACTAGATTTCAGCTTCATGATGTGCTGAACTTCTGATCTGAAGAACTGAGCCTAATACATGCCTGTTGAAGCCACTAAACACGTGGTAGTCTGTTCTACAGGAATAGGAAACCAATACACCTTGCATCTTTGTGTGTGAATGCATTTCAAGAGCATACCAACTGTAGGGGTGCCTGGGTGGCTCAGTTGGTTAAGTGTCTGCCTTCAGCTCAGGTCATGATCCCAGGTCCCCATGGTGCGCTCGCTGCTCAGTGGGGAGTCTGCTTCTCCCTCTCCCTCCGCCCCTCCCCTGGCTCATGCTTTTTTTTTTCTCTCTCAAATAAAATTAAAAAGACTATACAAGCTGTAGTAGTAAAAACAAGCTAAGGCTGCTTAGCCAGCTGAACAAAGAAAGTCCATCTCCCTTATACACAATGGAAATTAAAAAAAAAAAAATCTTGAATATGTAAGAAGTCAAACAGTGGAAAGAATGTAGATTTTTGAGAGAAGAAACCTGAGCAAGTCTTAGCTCTTTTATTTCCTAGGTGAGGCAAGTGGCTCCTGCCTCTGAGCCTTATCTATAAAACAGAGGTTGACTAATGGCATCCCATTGTAACCACTAGTTATACTCTCCATGTAGTGCACTCAACTCCTCTCCATATCTCTCCATGCAGCCTCCCCCTCACCCACTAGATAGAGTATGAGGGGTGTTTGTTGCACATGTTTTTAGGGTAGTTTTCTGAAAGCAGTTGAAAATTTTCTGCATTTTTTTTTTTTTGGACCAGTCAAAAATGTTCCCCTGTCAAGAACATCAATAATCTGATGTTTGCACCAAAAAGCCCTATCAAAATCTATTACTTAGATAAAATGTCTGAAATCTGCTCTAGTTCTACAAAATGAATGTGCATCAATAGTTTTTATCTTTTTAAAATCCAGAAATTCCCTTCCTGTGTGTTTAAAATATAAAGGTAGTAAATGATCTTTAAGATCTGTTTTTGAAACCTAGCATGATTTTAACTAGAAGTATTTCTCTGCCTGGGACAACGCATCACAATTTCTTCTTGGTGTGTTTTTGCAGCCCTTGTGCATCACGGTGCATGAGCCTGGTCCCTTGCTCTTGGTTATATGTCCATCCAGCTCTGTGTGTCTGAATGCTGGAGTCTTAAAGGAAAGGGTTGCATGGGGCTCTCCAGGTGGCTCATATTTTTTTCTTTGAGAGGACTCTTCCTTGAGCTTAAGGCTCTTATTCACACTGTGACATAAAAAATCTGCAGAAAGTTAAGGATGCTTCACTGACAGTATCTCAGGAATGTGATATTTCAGAGGGAAAATGGTACTCTTGGAGAGTTCTTGCCCTCAACACCTGGAGCTGTTTTCTCTGTTACCAGCTAGCTGCTCATATTCATAAATAGGACTGGAGGGCGGGTGGGGGGGGGGGGGGTGGTCCCAGCATTGGAACCACCAGGAACATGGTAGAAAGGATTTGTCAGTCGTTAGAACAGGAGAAGAGAACCACCTCTTCAACCACCTCCTAGCATGTGAGGAGCCTCCTCTAGGAATGTCTTCCAGTGTAGAGAACAAAGTTGCCTACGTGGCCAGGGGTTGGAAGTGCCTTGGTCATGTGGTTTCATGACTCCATCACAGACATCAGACATTAATAAACCTTTCCGTCAACCCATGGGGCATCCCCACAGTCCACACACCCCGCCCCCCCGCCCACCACTGAGCAGATCTGTGGTGTGAGCAGTTTCCCCTCCCTCCATCCCTTGTAATTCTGCCTCATTTGGCGTTGGGCTTGTGAAAATAACTTTTGTGGAGCTATTGTTTCTTCTGTCATTTTTCAAGAATACCAGAGGATAGCAGGGAGGGGAAAGGGATCACAGCTCCCACACAAAGCAGATGCCTTGTTGAGAGTGTTTTTTAGCAGCGATATTCTGGGAATAGCGGTCTCCTTTTTCTTGTCCATTCTTCGCCATTAGTAGAAGTGACGTATTCTCTGACAGTGGTTCAGGGACCAGAAACCTCAGGATTCTCATGGTCTGGCACATTTTTTGGAGCATGCTGTCTTGCCGTATAGGCCATGACGCTCATCAGCCATTGCTGCCATTTCATCCTAGTGAAAACCACCCCAGTGCACCATTCTTGTAGGGTTACAGCACAAGTCCTTCTTTGGATTTGTAGCTTGGTAAGCACTTTGTAGACGGTTAAGCCTTAAGCAAATGAAGCTTCAGTCATTCAACCATTTTATTGAGCATTTAGAGCTTACTTTTACGTGCCTCATTCTTCATACCTGTGTTCTAAGATTGAGGGGACCAGAGATCAGTAAAAGTGTGCAAAATTGCCAGTGATCCATTGTCAATAGAAGCAGCCACTCCCAAGTTACAGGTTGCCTAGCTATCCACAGTACCGAATTCCAGAGTTTTAAAATGGTGGCGATGACCTTCCAAGCTGCAACATTGAACCAGGGTACCATCTTCAAAGGTTCTGGCACTGTGAAGTGGTGTTTGATGGGAGGATATACCTGGTGTCTCCCTGACGTGATTGTGGATGCTTCCTTCCTGAGGCAATGTTTATTTAGCAGAACTGGGATGTCGCCTGAAGTCTTGGGTTTGAAGACTTGTTTTCTCCTCTCTCGGCAGATTATTTTTGTTCTGGGGGCATCGGTTTCACTATATGAGAAATGGGTATAATAGCTTCCACAGAGGGCCTTGTGGTTATTACATTGTAAAAAGAATTGCCAGGTACTTAGTGGGTAGTAAGAGTTAACTCTTTGTTCCAGGTTTGCTCTTTAAACGTGAGACATTATTTTCTCAATGTGAACTTACTCCCTTCTAGATAACAACAGAAATAATGCCAAATTATATTTCATATAATGGCCATAAGTGTGTAACTCATGGCCTTGACTCTGCCAGAGCATACATGGACAGGACATTTCCCTTCTCTTTCTGGTAATGTTTCTAGGTATGCATTGGGGTGAGTCACAAAGAATAGACCCCGGAAGGGGCTCAGCAAAGGCACAGAGGAGACTGTCAGGTCTTCTTTTTGGGCGTCATCTTCATCTTAGGAGAATGAGGGGTGTCCCCTATGCAAGCTAGAGTTTTGACTTCCCTTGGCTTTTGCTTTCGGTGTGAAGCCACACATAATGAAGCTAATGAGGAAATCACCATCTTTCCTTCTTCCTTCAGAACAGGGGAGAGACACCTGCTCATGAATGCTGGCTGCCGGCAGTAGCTTGGGGGAGTATCTTTGAGGTCAAGGCTGCTATGGCAATGCCGTGTCCGAGTGTCCATTTTTGTTGCAGTTCCTTGGCTCCAGACAGGCCCCATCCTTCAGTCCAGCATTGCATGCGGCTCTGTGTTGGCTTCCTCCCCTGCCTGCTGAGAGGGCCAGGGTCACTGCACTGCCAGGGCCCAGCCTGTGGCTGTGCGGGAGGGCTCCCTTTGAGATCTTCAGGCGAGTCTGAGCACTTCTCCTGCAGCCTACCCTGTCTCATTGTTTCAGCTCTCCTTTTGCTGCTGGCCACTTCCTTTCCCTGTTCTTGTGTCTTCAGAGATGCATAATCTCCACTGGGTCCATGGACTCTAAGGGCTCAAGATCTACTTTAACTTGATCATCTTCTTTCTTGACTTCTTTTTGTTCTTGTGTCATAGGGTAAGAACTTAGACCATAGAGAGTGAGAAATCTGTTGCATTGTAGGGAGGTATGGGACATCAGTAGGGCCCAGAGGGGGTGAATGGGACATTGGTGGGGCCCATTGGGAGGGAATGTTCATTACAGAAGAAACCAGAAGATTCCAAGTGCTCTCTGCTATTTTCTAATTGGAAGTCTTTTGACAAGCAACTTCTTTTAAGCTTTGATTTCCTCATCTTTCAAATAGACATAACATCAGGGGTGCCTGGGTGGCTCAGTCAGTGGAGTCTCCGACTCTTGATTTTGGCTCAGGTCATGATCTCACGGTAGTGGTATTGTGAGCCCTGTGTTGGGCTCCGTGCTCAGTGGGGAGTCTGCTTGAGATTCTCTCTCTCCCTTTTCCTTTGCCTCTACCTGTCGTGCCCCCCCAACAATAAATAAATCTTTAAAAAAATAGTCATCACATCTATTTAATCTTCACTATAGGGCCGCTGGGAAAATCAAGTGAGATAAAATATGTGTAAGAACTTTGCAAGTTGTAAAATAAGTTAACACCCATTCAAGGCAATGTGCTCAGTGCCATGGGAGAACTAATCCACATAGAATATTGAAAAAATGTGCAGGATTTAAAGTGAGAAGACTTGGCATTGAGGCCCAGGTGTGGAGCTTATTAGTGGTGAAACCTTCGGCAAATTATTTAACCTCTTAGAGGCATAACTTTCATTTTGCCTCCCATTATCTCTATTAAAAAAATAATGTGATAACGTATTATCTAAAAGATTCTGGGTAATGCGAATGTTCGCTTTTTTATTATCCTCCAAAATTGTTTAGTGATTCAAAGAAACAATTTTTGTATATGTGTGTGTGTGTGTGTGTATATATATATATATATATATATATATATAAATCCCATTTGTGGAATCGTGGGAAAATAAGGAGTACATCTTGTGATCCAGGTTGCAACTAACATAAAGGGGCTTATTTTGGAATTGAGAAGTTAACAGGACACCAGTCAAGTTCCTTCAGCTTCCACATAGATAATAGTTCTCTCAGCTAATTAAGCACATTCTTTCATTTTTGTAGGATCTTGAGATGAAGGAAAAGTTCTCTATTTCATCCCTCTTCATATTTAACAAACCTGGTTGGATCCTTGCGATAACTTAAAAAAAAAAAGTCCTTTGGTATCTTAATGTTCCCAACTTTAAAAGTAGATTAAAAACACGTGTCTTAGTAGTGGGATTGTTGGAAAGGCAATGTGAGATGATTTATGGATAGGTTTTGGAAACTTAAAAGCTAATAAATACATTATTACTATTGTTTTAATATATTTAGAACCAAACATATATTTTTGTCCAAACTACTTTGTTTAAAACAGGCTAAAAAATACCTAAACAAAATAATATAAAACTCATTTAGAATTCACGTTAAAGATGGGTTTCATTATGGTGGCCTTGAATTTAATAGTTCACAATGATAGGAAGTGCAGTTGAAGTAATCTCTCTAAATAATAAAAACACAAATTTTAATACTGAAACATTATTGGATAACAGAGGAAAATGGACACCGTGCTAGCCAGAAACATAAAGGAATCAATAGAAGTACAACTTTAAGGAGTGGGTCAAACACATATCTGTCTGAAAAAGTCAAATGGACAGATACCAAATAAAGATGCTAAGGATTTGGTCAATGTTAACAGCAATTAAGAATTAAGGGTTATGTTGAATTTTGTGCCTCACTGAGATTGGACCTTCTCACATAAGTGAGATATTTTCAAGGATTCATATTATTGCTTCAATTTTTTAAAAAAATTTTATTTATTAGAGCGCGCGCATGAGCAGGGATGAGGGGCAGAGGGAGAGGGAGAAGCAGGCTCCCCACTGAATAGGGAGCCCGAAAACAGGGCTCAATCCCAGGACCCTGAGACCATGACCTGAGCCGAAGGCAGACGCTTAATCAACTGAGCCACCCAGGCGCTCCCTTCTATTTTTAAACGTCTGGGTAATTGGGTGATTCTGTACTATTAGCTTGTTGGTAATGATCGTTAGACTTTTCTGCTGTTTTACAACAGGTGCTTCTGGCTCCTGCTAAAATAGAAGACCTCATAGTGTGATGAGAGCCATGCCCATCTGAGGCCAGACACCTTCCCCATGAGTTTAACAAAAGAAAACAAAACCTTTCCTCTTGCCAGCAGTTACCACCCCCTTCCTGCACCCCCTGTCTTTTCTAGTCTGTATAGAGCATTGGGAAAGTGAGGAGGAAGGCTCATCAGCTTTATATCAGAAATGAGAGGGAAAATTCCAAGATACTCACCCATAGAGATTGAGGGTGCCTGCAAGAATGCAAAAACCGGTGTTGGGATTTCCTGGTTAAATGTCTGCTCAGGCAGACATGCCTACCTCTCCCTATGCCTATTTGGGTTGGGGAAGAAAGAACTGAGAGGCATGACAGGAGAAGGGGCTACCAGTGGAGCAGCTCACATATTCTCTGTTTAGTTTGGCAGGGACATGGGAGCTCTCCAGGGGTGAAGTGAATACTGTGAATGGTAGATGATCTTGATCCATTTTGTTGGACTATCCCTACAAGGCTGTCTTGTGGTAATGGGAGCCAAGGGGTGGGTGGAAGAGGTTGGGCCAGAGCTGGCTGGGGTCAGACCTACATCAGAGAAGCTGTGTGGTGAGGAGATCCCTCAGGAAAATTCAGACACCACCCAGCATTAGAGGAGTCATGGCCAGCTATGTAGACAGACATTTGTCTTTCCTCCCAACCAGTAGCTTGCAGGAGGAGTATGGACTGCTCAGAGCAGGGAGGAGGAGAGTGAGTAAAAGAGTAGATCCCTGGGGCACCTGGGTGGCTCAGTTGGTTGGCATCCGACTTGTTTTCAGCTCAGATAATGCTCTCATGGGTTGTGAGATGGAGCCCCGCATTGGGCTCAATGCTCGGTGGGGAGTCAGCTTGAAGAGTCTCTCCCTCTGCCTCTCCCCCAACTTGAGCACGTGTGTGTGTGTGTGTGTGTGTGTGTGTGAGAGAGAGAGAGAGAGAGAGAGAGTGTGCAGGAGCAGAGGGAAAGGGACAAGCAGGGAAGAGCAGGGAGCCCATCCTGGGGCTGGATCCCAGGACCCGGAGATCATGACCTGAGCCGAAGGCAGATGCTTAACCGACTGAGCCACACAGGTGCCCCTCAAATAAATCTTAAAAAAAAAGTAGATCCCAGCCCTCTCTGTTTATAGTGGGGTCACAGGTTTGTCTGGTGTCAGGTGGGGGCTTGCATAAACCACAGTTGAACTTGAGAATAAAAAAATTAAATTGACCTAGCGTTTTACTAACCCAAAGTCATCCCCAAATTGTAGGATCTGCACAAGATGCTATTAAAGATGGAAAAGGCGTGGAAAAAATAGCAATTGGTAGCTCTGATGTGAATAAAGCCAAGCCATTTCCTGTTAATTGCTTGTGAGACGCTAACACTCAGTAAATGCAATTTCACAGATTCTCCCTCTTTTGTTGTTATGACACCAGATACTCATTCCATATCCAAATCCATGCCAGAACTGCTGGTGTTCCTGATTAGGCTCCAGGAGGAGTTGTACTGTTGTTAAGCTTGTGGCCCTTCTGCGTGTTGTGTATGGTGTGCATGGTATCTGAGGGTAAAGATGACCCACGACTCTAGATGTTTCTTTAAGTGAATTATCGGTGATAATTTGATGGCCTCGTTGTGCCTGAGTGGAAATGTCTTTTTGAGAGTTGGATTTCTGTTGTCAATAGTGTATTGGGCGGATCCCTGAGACCTATAAGAGGCAGATGTACATAATGCAGTTGAAGGAGCCTCGGTGCTCCCTGTTTGCTTAAGGAAGACTGTGAGCATTACATGATACCATGTCAACACAGCTTAATAAAAAGCCCCCTCATAAAGGGAGAGACAGATACAGCATGTCTCTCGTAACGTTTTCCAGAGAGTCTGTGAATGAATTGAGAAGTGGATCCAGGATTTCATGTATCAGCACCATAGGTTTTTTTTATCATTTCTATAATCCTTTATTTTTTTCCCCGTTGCTGTCAAGATTTTAAAGGGGGATTATAGTCTGAGTTAAAGAGAGCAGGCCATGCAGGCATACCACACAAAGTTGTTAAATCTCAGAGGCCTGAGATTTCTTGGCTCCTTTTAAGTTTCGGAAGCCGAGCTCTCCTAGGGAATGCTATTAGGAATCGGCTTCATGGAGAAAATGTAGCTTCTGGGCAGTTAGCTTCTGAAGATGAGAGAGGATAATAGGCTGGTGACCGGGACAGGGAAAGTTGCTTCAGGTTTAGAAAGTAAAGGGAGCGAGCAGGGTGACTGCGGCGTGCGCCTCTTCCTGTAATAGGCAATAGTTGGTAGCGGGACCGAGTGGTTCTCCAGATCGAGTTCATCTTCCACTGAGCGCGTCTTCGCAGTTTTGACAAAGCCTGGCTACCCTCTCACGGAGCGTCTGTCTCTTTGTGCCCTGATTGCTAGGGCTGTGCTATCCACTTGGCCAACTGCCCACTTCCTTTGGGTCTAAAAGGAGTAGTTTAATTTAAATCAGATCGTATCGATTTAGGGCTTGGCAAAAAAATAAAAATCTGCAGAGGTGCTTTCCTTCCTCTTCCTCGCGCCGTCAGAGGTCCCGTATCCCGTGGATACATCCGAATACACGTGCAAGCAAACCTCGGGTGTGAGGGTAGACAGGGAGGAAGACTGTCCCATCCGTGCTTCCCCGAGGGGCAAGTTCAAACCTAGGTCCTGGCCGAAGACGACACAGGTGAGGACGACGAGGGGTAGCACTCGGAGTTATTTTAGGGAGGGCTTTTCAGGACAGTGTCCCCCACTCAGGACGTGGGAGAAGCGGAACACCTCAGTGGCCGCCCCGCTCAGGCTCTGGGCTGACGCATGTTTATTTTGCTTCACAGGCCTTGAGTCCGTCACTTTGTGAAATGTCAGTCCTCATACGGAGATGGACTTAGTCCGGCCCCAAAGCTACTGGGAGCCTAGTTAGAAAGCCACGTAGCGCGCACACGCACACGCACGCACATGCACGTGCGCATGCACACAGGCACCGACGCCTCTCACGAAGAGCGTTGCTGTCTTTCGCGAAGCGGCTCGCCAGGCGAGTGCAGTTATCTTGCGGGGAGTCCTGTGCCGCAGGGCTAAATTAGAGGAGGGAGAAATCTGAAATTCCGTGAGACTGCAGGGCACAGCAGCGGTGTTCTGGGGGCTGTGGAGGGGGACAGGAGGAATAGTGAGCTCCGGGCTCTTGCCTCCATGCGCTTTAGTGGGCGGTGTGTGGGTATCCTGAGTGCTTGAGTAGGTGCATTGCTCCCACTGGCGTGTTAGATCGTGGGGCTTGTGAATGTGTTCGCTGGGACGTCGTGGAGGCTCCCTGTGCCAGACGTAGGGGGACAGATACGCGTGGCTCTTGAGTTTCCGTTTCCATGTCCCCTGGAATTCTGTGCTAGAAGAGCTCATCTGCTCCGTATTTTACAGATGAGGAAATTCGGTCCCAGAGACGGAGCGATTTGCCCCTTCCCCTGAGAGGAGCCGGCAGTCAGTGCAAAACTCTAGGTCTTCTGATTCAGCCCAGCGCCTTTCCCCGAATGTCACACGGTTTCTCTCATCATCTTGAGATTTGCTAGAGCCACAGGACTGCATAGTGGTCGTGCGTAAGTGGATTTTGGCGCTGCAGCTGAGTTAACTCATGTCAGCCTAAGTCTTGAGCCGGCTTCCGCAACACGGGGTGAGTGGCCACTGCGGGGGTCTCAGAATTGGGTGCGCGGAGGATATCCTCGTCCCCCGGGGTAGTCCTTCCTGCTGTCCCCTGTGTGTACTCCTCTGCCGCCTCTTGTCCTTTCCTCTTTGAGGCGGGGCGGAAGGGGTGGAGCCCCCCGCTGAGCCGAACTGGAGCCCGTTGAATGGCGTTGATGGAGACATCTTGAACATTCAGGGTGTTAGTTTTTAGGTGGATATAGTTCTGTTCTGCGAGCACTTGCTTGACATGCTCTGAGACCATGAAGGGGCACTGTCCATGCCAGCAGTGACGAGGATTCCCTGTGCTTTCTCCAGGGTAGAACTTCTCTTGAGAATTGGCCTTGCCCCGCAAACTCCTCACGTCTCTTAACTTTCTTGGCTGGCAGATCTTGTGCAATGGATTTTACTGATAAGGTACTAAATTTAAATCTTGCAGTTATACAATGGGATAATTTAAAGGAACTTCCACCATTTTACGCCAGGACTACAGTAAGTCCCAGGCTCTGTCGGATTTAGAGTTTTTTTCAGTTGTGGTAAGGGCTCACCTTCCATGTGTTCTGATTTTAGTCCGCAGTACAAAGTGTATCAAGATAATTAACTGGATTTAGGGATCCACATAGTGAGATGATTTCTTTTTTGCGAGAGCCACACTGGCCCCTTTCACTTGGGTTAAGTTAGCCTCACTCACAGCTCCTCTTAATTTTGTCTCCTGGGCTCATTTTTAGAGAACTATTCCATTTCCTAACTTTTCAAAGGGCCAACCGAAGTTGGCTCCAGTTGCTTTCCTGTATGTGTGCCTAATTTCTCACAGCCCTTTTCCCAGGAACACCCCGCTCAGTTTGGGCTGCCTGAGGTGTTTCAGCTTAACACACTGGTGCTGTTGATTTTCCTGTTCTGCCTTTTCTGATACGGCCTCTGGGGTTCCCTCCTTTCCTTCCCTGCTCCCTTGGTCCCAGGTACTGGTTGCTCTTTTGGCTTCATTGTCTGTTAGGAGTATGGGCAGCTGGGAATTACAACGCTTTTGCTTCTGGTTCTTCTTCCCCCTGAGGGCTGGTGTTAAAGAGGAGGACTTGGAGGGGCGCCTGGGTGGCTCAGTTGGTTAAGCGACTGCCTTCGGCTCAGGTCATGATCCTGGAGTCCCTGGATCGAGTCCCGCATCGGGCTCCCTGCTCGGCAGGGAGTCTGCTTCTCCCTCTGACCCTCCCCCCTCTCATGTGCTCACTCTCTCTCATTCTCTCTCTCTCAAATAAATAAATAAAATCTTTAAACAAAAAAAAAAAAAGAGGAGGACTTGGAGGCAGAGAGCTGGAGAACAGGAGGGAGAGGAGGCAGGGCAAGGCAAGCAAGAGTGCTGATCAGCCCTTCCTTCAGCCAGATGTTAAGCACGAGCCGAGTAAATGAAAGCAGGCTTTCTCTCTGTCCCTACAAAGCCCCTTTCCTCCTTGTAACTGCCTTGACCCCTTAGCTACTCCTTCCTTTCTGGGTTCTATAAATGATGAGCATTTGTTGCCTCAGGTATATGCGGAATTAAAAAAAAAAAAATCTCTGTAGGCCGGTCTGGAATCCTAATCCCTAATTATGATTACTGTTTCTATGAGAAGCTGTATTCTGAGTTGCAGATAAGTTACAAACATTCCTTAGGAGTGCGAACCATCTGCATGTTGAGGTTAAGTAAAGACATCCTTTGTTGCTGGGTCTTTTTAAGTTTGTACTGCATTTTAGAATCTAAAGATTTGACAGATAGTTGTGAAGGTATCAGAATGGGCAAAAAGCCTATTCTTCTCTGGCATTAAATCTCCTTTGCTATCTCTGCAACTTCTGAGATGTCTACATTTTCCTTTCCCTGAGTATCTTACAGAGGATCATGTCTTGGTCTTTGGATAACTGTGCTTTAAGAATACAGCATATAGCTGGGGACTTGCTTTTAAAGTATTACACAGAGTTTTCTCAATTTAGAATACTTTTTTTTTTCCCCCTTGGCTGACTTCACTAAATACCGTAAATTCAAGAAGAGCTCCATGGTTGCGGATCTGGTATCGATTATCATTAATTCTTCCTTTTATGACTTTGCCACTTAAATACACATTTAGAAACAAACCAAATAAACATTAAATAGCATAACTAGATCTTTGACTTGGGTGGTCCAGTGAGTTTCAACATGTGCTTAAACTTTGAAAGGTGGTTATGAAAACATTACATTTAACCAACCCATTAAATGATTGCAATAGATTTATTTTGAAATGTATTAATTCAGATATATTTAAAAAGAAACCTTGGACTGTTTATAATTTATTGCTATACAAAGTAGCTAAAAAGGTAAATTTTTGCCCATATAAGTGTTTCGTCACTGTATTTCAGCTTGGCTAGTATAACCTGGTTGGTTTCCAACCTTGTGCCATTGGGCAAGTCACTTGACTGAGTTTTTGTTGTCTCATTAGTGACAGGGAAGATAAACTCCTAGGCTCCTCTGAAGTGCTAGGACTCGGCAATTCTGTGAACTTAAAAGTTGATATTTAAAATAATCCTTTGAAGCCGAAAGTATGCTATTTACTCCACAATATAAATGGAGAGATGGCACGTTCTGGAATGATCAATAAAGGTCTAAAAATAGCATATAATTCTGAGCCTTCTTTAAAAAGTTGGTCTTTATTTATGGCCTTGTTTATTGAACTGTGCACACGGTTGGGAAAATAGATGGGGCATCTGGAAAAATACTAACAAAATATTTATGGGCAGAGACTATGTCTCAGCATCTTAAATAATTTGTATTACGGCATGTGGTGGTCCAGCCATCAAATGCAAGGTCAGCTATGTGAATCAGCCCATTAGAATAACTTTGGATTTGGTCCAGTGGTGTGTTGTTGGATTGTGGGTTAGACGTTGGAGGTTCTAGAGGGAAGTGTTTCCTCCTTTTTGTTTCTCTTTCACACCTTTTGGTGATCATCTTTGCTTCTCTGTCTGGAGACCCATTCCCCCACATCACAGTAAGAGTTTTTTTCGGGGGTCCTTGGTTGTCCTAAGTTACTTCTATATTAAGGATTCTTAACTGGTTTCCTGGAGGAAGAATTGGAGATTAGATCATGATCTCCTAAAACCATTGTAGAGAAGGTGGTTATATAAAGAAGAACTATAATAAATCTTAAAACAGGCACTGTAACGTACCATGTTTGCAAAATCAGACGTGGTTCCTGCAAGCAGAGCCTGGGGCAAGCCATTTTGATTTGTCACAGAGGCAGCCCTTGGGCAAATGCTAATGGCACATGAAGGAAGAGTGACCACAGTGTTTCATTGGGTTCCTTTGATCACTCTTACCCGGTTTTTTTTTTTTTTTAAGATTTTATTTATTTATTTGACAGAGAGAGAGACAGCGAGAGAGGGAACGCAAGCAGGGGGAGTGGGAGAGGGAGAAGCAGGCTTCCGGCGGAGCAGGGAGCTGGATGTGGGGCTCGATCCGAGGACCCTGGGAGCATGACCTGAGCCGAAGGCAGACGCTTAATGCCTGAGCCACCCAGGCGCCCCTCCTGGTTTTAATATTATACCAAAATACTTCTCAGCGTTCTAACCCTGGCAATTGTTTTTTCCTCCCTCTCTGAACCCAGAAGAGAAGGTTGGGTGTTGTGTCAATATCCCATGCAAATAACTCTCTTACGAAAAACTATAGCCATGAGGACTTCTGAGCATTTGCTTCCCATTTGTCCCAGGATGCTGAGAGGGCAGAGGTCATATCTTAGCACCCCTGGGCCCTACCCAGTGCCTGGTGTGTGGTGGGGGCTTCCGGTTGGATTGGGTTTCTGAGGACCCTGCAGGAATCTTCCTTTAGAATCTTAATAAACCACAGAAAAATCTAACTGATCATGGAAGGCAGAGCATAAAATCAACGTTGTTCCTCTTGTCCTTCTGTTTACATCTTCAGAAATGAGGGCTTTTCCCCCCCCCGACCAACAAGTGTAATTCTGTAAACGCAGAGTTAAAGTTGATGCTTTAATATCCACACTTCGTAATAGAGAGTTGATGATAAAAACAAACCTAAATCCTACCTTTCAGCAATGGGCTAGTGAAGGATGATTACATCTTTAGAAACCTAGGAGGCAAAAGAGTGGGTGGGTGCCTCGACAGGAACGTGAGTTGCTTAAAGTGGAAGAGTCTGACCACATCTGTTCTGGCTGCCCTTTTTGGGGATGACCGGGCCCTTGGAGACCCATGGATTTGTGACCATCTCTACTTAGACCCATGGATTTGTTTAGGTCTTTACTATGAGTTCTGTGGCCATATTTTTGTCATGACTTTGCCACCTTCTTGCTTGACTTGGTAGTTTTAGGCTTGCCAAGGATTTACCGGTCCACCATCTAGGCATCCTGCCCTCTCAGCATTCCACCCGCTGCTTCTGTACTGAAACGTACGTTGGAGGCACAGGCCTGTGCAGCTCCTTCTCAGCCCTGGGTTCCTTCGGTGCTTAGAGGCAGAGCCTGTGTTTGTCAGTTGGTGGTTTAGACAAGTTACAGGTAAAACACGATGAAAGTCTCTGTCTAGATTCTTATCTCTTGCCCCAGCAGAAGCAGACAGGGAGGGAGGAATGAAGTGAAATGTCGGGCAGCCTTTGTTTAAACGAAAGAGGTGCTGGTGTCTAGAACAATTCCAGCCCCTAAAACAGAATAGGGCCTGGAGGTGGAGGAAAGACCTCATAAAACTTTACACCGAAAGCCTAATGTTGAAGTTAGGGCTTGTAAAGTCGGCTTCTCAAAGACCCAAACGAGTCGTCCTGGAATGTGAAGGTGTTCATTTTATAAAGAGAATGAAATCTTCAGTGCCAGCTGGTCCCAGGATGGGTTAGTAAAATCACAGTGGAGGGAAAACCTCTCATTTTAAGTGTTTCCATTTGTTTTGTGTGCGTGGCTTGTTTTATAATATCCAGATAAGAAGTCGGAAGGCTGCGAGGAGGTCTTGTTACAATAGCAGTGCTGCTTTGATCTGGGATAGATAAAGGCTAAGTGATGGTGTGACTGACTTGTAGATATGTAAAGCCACCCTGAGAGGGGAGGAGCCGGGAGGAGTGGATGTGTTCCCAGCCTGGTTACCCATAGTTGCCTGAAATCTGGAAAAACTGGAAGAAGAAATGACTCGAAAACTCATGGAACCTGCTCTTCCGATGGTGCTGAGGTGCCCACGGCAGGTCCGTGAACCTCCCTGCCCACTTCTTCATAAGCCTTCCAAGGAAAACGATCTGGGTTAGAGGGATTATTCACTATATTTGTAGCCCCATAAATTCCTCCTTATGATGACCTTTTTAGCCCAGTTTAAACTCTGTTAAGTGGAGAAACTGATATCTAAGCAAAAGGAAGAAGATGAGGTCACTTATCTTAATTTCCTTAAACCTTTAATCATTGTAAATACAGATCTGGTTTCTTTGGAACTTGTAGTGATGTCTTCGTTTTGTGGCGGTTGGTTGACTCTTAGCAGATTGAGTCATTGGAGGACTTGAAGATCTAGAATAACATACCATCTGTAAAGAAATGATGACAGTAGCTGGTCTTGACAGACCAAAAATTGTATTTACAAAATCATCTAACGATCTTTTAGTTACTGCAACACACCTGAAATAAATGTGTGCTGACCTGATGGGCATTTTGAAGGCAGGACTGACGTCCTGTGTTCATGGGGCCCTCGGCCTCCTATAGACAGTAACTTAGAGAAGAACTTAGAGAAGACAGAACTTAGAGAAGCAGCAGGGAATGTAAAGCTCTTGGCACACACAGTAGGCATTTAGTAAGCACTTGATCAGCAGCTGATAGCCGTTGGGAACCCTGGTGGGTGAATTCTCAAGTGGAAGGTGGGTGATGCTATGTTTTTATTCACCAGCCCAAGGGACACTGCCCAGGCTCACACACTACGATCCTGATAGGATACTTGTTGGCATTTACTGTCCTTCTGCAGATTCCCCTGGGGGGGAGGGGTGACTTTGCAGTAGAATTTGAATCTTCATCTACATTGGCCTTCCCTATGTTGCTGCTTCGAAGGCTTTCCTTGTGGGAGGAAAGTTGTCCTTCTGGCTTTGTCACCCATTTTTGGCAAAGGACCAGCGGGTAAGCCTCCTGCCCCGAAGATCTCCTACAGCTCAGCCGGTACCAGGACCCTGATTACATGCAAGCGATCCCCACCCAAAGAACTTTAAAACGAGATTTTTCTTTGAAATTTAAAAGAAGAATAAAAATGTGCTTGCTTTTCAACATAGATTGATTAGCTGGCACAGAGGGAAGGCCGGCCTTTGAAATCTATAGGCATCACATTGCAGGCCTGACCCCGCCGACCCTGGTAGATTAGTAATGGTCTACGCAGCCCGCTCTGTCAGCACGTCTGGCCGGGCAGGCACAGATGGTGCCAGTTGGAGAAAATCACTGCGGAACACGGCGCTGCAGCCTCGGGAGGAGGAGCTGAGACTGGTTGTTTACAGACGTGTTCCTGCCTGGCGCTGGGGAACAGACCTGTGAGGATGCCGGTCCGGGGTTAGGACGCATTTGCTGATTATGACTGAAGTAATGCTTTCTTGTCGTAGCTCAGGCCTTCTGCACCGTTGAGCAGCTGGGATTTTTACGGGGTCTGTGGCCTTGGGGTTGTTCTGGAAGGGAATTTGAAACTAGAACTGATCTCATTCCAGGGAGTCAAGCATAATGCAATACTTGTTTTCCTAGAGTCAGTCAGCCTAAGGAAAATGTGAGTGGGCTGGAGTGGGGTGGGGGGAGAGGCAGGAGGCTTTAGAGTTTGAGTAATCAACCCAGGGGAAAGAAGAATTTTATGATAGAAAGAAGCTTCTGCCACCTCTGTCCTCCCATCTGCCACCGGGTTCTGGGGTGTCAGGTGGCACCCCGAGTTTATGATCAACACTCCTCATGTGGGGTCAGGAGAGCAGTGATTCTGCTCCCCAAAGAGAGGCAGGAAAAAGACCTCATTCTGATGTAGCTACCAACCGGGGAATAGTCTTCTAACAAAGTTGATCAGAGCTAAAACTGTAAGCCTGCTCTTTCGAGTTAGGCATTTTATTCTTTGAAAATTCTACTTGGAGTTGCATTGGAAGTCCAGCCTTAAGGAAGTGTCTCCTCCTAACGCCCCTCTGTCTGAGCTGTGTTCCAGCAGGTTGAGGACAGGCGGAACAAACACCAATGTTGAGCTGCTGTGGAGGTGTCCCTCTGCAGGAGACCCGCAGTCAGTCTCAGCCAGGGACTTGCACCATTCCTAACTTTATTTTGTATTCTTCTCACCAAAACTTTCTTCTTTAAGCCTCCATCCAGGTTAGTCTGGCTTTGCGACTTGTTACTGTTTAACTGACTCATTGGGTTTCTTTTGGGTTTTATGAAATATGTTGTTTCATTCTTGAATTTTCCTTGGAGATGCTGCTGCTGTGAAATGGGAACTGCTCTTTTAAGCTCTGACTTGAGAAGAGTTTACATAGTGGCTTCAGAAAGGCAATTAGTTTTTTCCTCCCAAAGATATAAGGAGGTGGGTCCTGTTTGATGCAAGCCAGTGCTTTTGAAACTGGGGTATGGGGCACGGTCTGGAGGGAGATCTGAAGGAATGAAAAAGGCCTGTGCTACATGCACACAGTGGGTGCGCGCTCCAGTGCAGATTGCTTGCTCGAGCCTGGAAGAGAGAGATACTCAGAAAGCACACTTAAATCTGACGGGCTTATCTGTTCTTGGTCAGTAGAGCCTGGCGTAGGCAGGATGGCTTCATTGACTGGTTGTGAGGCTGAAGAGGGAAGTCGAGGGTGCCTCCCCCTGGGAGGCGGGAGAAACCAGTAGGTGATGAAGTGCGTTGGCCAGAGGAAGAGGAGTTTTAAGCAAGTTTAAGCAATTCGTAGTTGAAATGTCCATTAGGTCCCTGGATCTCTGGGTCAGGATTTGAGTCTAGAGAGAAAGTTGGGAGTTGTTAGCACACAGCCATGGAAGAGAGCGCGGAGACAGATGGGAGAGTGAGGAGAACACTAAAAGCCAGCTCGATTCCCCCTCCCACTCTGGTGTTGGAACAATGACAGGTATTTGCCTAGAGCACACGAATTACAAAAATTACTCAGTGATTTTCTGGGGGTCGCGCTTGTATATTTGGTAGGAAAATGTAATAGTCTTGGGAAATTGTAGAGACAAATTCTTAAACGACCCTGAAGTAGAATTTTGGAGTGCTTTGGTCCATTTCACAGATGCGCTACCATTTGAAGTAGCTGCCAAAACCGAGCAGAAGACGGAGAGTAGAGGGTCTGTAGTGCACGAGGCGAGCATCTGCTCGTTTATTTAGGACCAGGAAGAGCAGAGGGACCAGCGGGCTGCAGGAGCCAAGAATAAAACCTGGTCAAGAGGCCACATCAGCCCAGCTTGGCAGACAGGCCTAGTGGCTTTGGTAATTACACTGGTGCCTGCAGTGTGTGTGCCTTTTCCACTGAGTTTATAAAAGGCTTTCCTCTAACTACTGGGTCTCCCAGAACTTGGGCCACTTCTGCCCTTGGTGGTTTTTTTTTTCCCCTGTGGAATCTTTGCTGTGTCTGCTGACTCCACGACGAAACTCAGGGCCCCGGCGCTTCACACAGCTCCTCCCCGCGTCCCCCTCCCGCCGGAGCTCCTAGGAGCTCTGTGAGGACATGCCCTTCTGGAAGAGCCCAGCAGAAACCACATGACTGCATGGCTAGACGGGCACACGTGGACTTGACCAAAGCCTTTGCTTTTTCTATTTCTCTCTCTCTCTCCCTCCTCCCTTTTTCTCTTGCTCAGTACTTTTGGCATAAGTAATATGTAATTAAAATCATTAGAAACTTCATGGAAAGGTGTATCACTAGTGGTGAGGACTTACTAACACAGGAACTTCCTTTGGATTAATATTTTAATTTTGACTACAACTCCCTTTTTATACCCATGTTCACCACCAATTCTATTTTAAGTATTCTAACCCTGGGAATGGCAGAGGAAGAATAGATTGAACACTTTAGGGAAAAGAATCCAGAAAAATAATTCTGTAACTTTTCCTGTGTATGCCTCCACCATATATAAAGTCCCAGAATAAATATCCAAGAGTCTCATTTTCATTCATCGCTGGGGTGTGGCTTGTGTTGCTTTCTGGGAGAAGAGAACCATAAGCACTAGTTAATAATGTGTTTCATGTTATTCTTTAGAAGGAGACAGTACATTGAGACTAGGATGTCTTAAATATTTGCAGCTGGAATACTTCTGGCATTTGTTAAATTTTTAGTTGTTTTGAAATTCCATTCTGTTGTACATAAGTTTGCCTTTTTTTTTTTTTTTTGGCCACTGTCAGTATAGTTTTTTTGTTTTGTTTTGTTTTGTTTTTAAATATCCATTCACCTTTATATAAATATTAGGGGCACCTGGCTGGCTCAGTTGGTTGAGTGTCTGACTCTTGGCTTCAGCTCAGATCATGATCTCAGGGTCCTGAGATCGAGCCCCGCGTCAGTGTGGAGCTTCTTGAGATTCTCTCTCTCCTTCTGCCCCTCCTTCCACTCCTCTCTCTCTCTCAAATAAAATTAAAAATAAATAATAAATAAAAATATTAGGCAAGGATAGAAGTTAAGTCCAGGGTGCCCCCCCGCCCCCCGCCCCCCGGTCATTTACTGGACACTCTGCTGCCCTTTGGAACTCAAAGATGTGCATGAAGTGGTCTTGGCCCTCAAGGAGTTTGGAGTCCGGTGGTGGTGGGTGCAGAAATAGATGCTTTTGGTTCAGCGTGGTAAGGGAATATAATCCATTCCAAAGGGGCACTTTTGGGGAAAACGTTCTCATTGCATTAACTGCACCTCATTCTTTAAGATCCAATCTAGGAAGAGGGGCATGTTTTCCAGTCAGAGGGGCGGTCTGGGTTTTCACCATCCTGGGATAGGCAGGTAACTACGGTCGTCAAATATCAGCGAGCTCTGAGGTGGGCGGTGGTGGTGGGGTGGGGGGAAGGCTGGTGAGCGAAGCCAAGGTCAGATCTTGAACTAGAGTTCCTATTTATAGTTGAGGTGTGTATGATAGTAGATGACTCTTCCAGTCGTGTGGAGGATGAGAGGAATTGAGAAACGGTAGAACTGCAGTAGGGAATCCAGCTGGGATCCAGGAGAAAGGCCTGAATTAAGGCAGGGACACTGAGCGTGGCCAGGAAGAGAAAGATGGGAGAAGTATCTGGAGATGAAATTGGTGGGACTTTTTGGTGGTTATGGTGTGGTGTTTGTAGGGAATGGTCACCAGGGAGGGGTGAGGCTCGCATATTTTTAGCCGAAGTGATTGGCTAGGTAGCACTGTTGGGCTTGTTGAACCAGGGAGGAAGAAGAATTACGTGGGGAGACCAATTGTGAGTTTGTATCATTCGTCTGTTTCTTGAATATTTAACTTTTAAACTGCATTTGGGTGCTGTTTTACACTCCTCTTTTATAAAAAGTTGAAATACATGTTCAAGTCTGGCAGTGGTGGTTTTGACAATTTGAACCTGTAAGAGTGGCTGTATGTATGGGGCCTCTATGTCTAGAGACACGAATTTAGGAGGACCGGAGCTGCCCCATTCTCGTATTTTCCACTTTAAAGCCTGTCAGCTTTGCCTCTGTGGGTGACCTTAGGTTTCTGCTTCCTTACTGTCTCTGCTGCTCCCACCCCTCCTGGGGCCTACTGGCTCCCGTGATGGTCTGCTCTCTACAGTGCAGTGAGGGTGGTCCTTCCAGACCACGAGTCAGAGTATGCTGTCCTTTGCTTCAACCTCTAGAGACTTCTCATTTCCCTGAAAGTGAGCACAAACCCCGCACCTGCCCGCCCCAAAGCTATAGGTCGGGTTCCCCAGGGTATGGACTCAGTCTGGAATGTGCTTGTGGGAGGTTTGAAGAAGGCTCCAGGGAATAACACCTCTGAGGGGCTCGGGAAGCAGGATTGCACAGAGCGAGAGGTTGAGCTTTGATGCGGTGGCAGGAGAAGGCTCGGCTGATGTTACAGTGATCCCTGAAGCTGGGATGACCTTTCAGATCTCTCTCTCCCACCCTTCGTTTCCAGGTTGCTGGATGTACCCAAGCAGGGGGTGTAAACTCTGGTGGACAGTTTCCTTTGTCACGCTGCTCATGGACATTACTTCACTGGCTGCTGTCTGCAAGCAGGCTTTCCAGGGCCTGGAGGAGTAAGTGTCTTGGTCCCCGAGGGGTTTCTGGATGGTAGACAACAGCATCCACTACTGGCGGCCGGCCCGCAAGACTGTGTGGTCTCACTGCTCGTTCCTGCTGGCTCTGCGGCCTCCCAGACTCCTCTCCTTTGCTCACTGTGCTGCTGGAGCCCCATTGTCCGTGTATCACTTTGACATTATATACACTTACTGGGTTTTGGCTGATGGGAACATACGCTCCATGTGGGGTAGGGACTGCTTACCATTTGTGTGCTTTTCGATTGTGTCTTTTGAAAGAGGTTCTTGGAAAAGAGAGCCTATAAAGTGTTCTTCCTTTGGAAAGGGAGATAGTCAAAGATTTAGAAATACAAATGAAATATAATGTAGGTGGTGGTCATGACTATGGTCTGAGCATTCTGGGACTCTTTAGATCGATGAATTAACCTAGAACATTGTGCTGTGATGGGATTTATAAAAAAGACTTTATACATACCCTAGTTTTCGGTACTGTGTCTCTTGTATGAAATCATGTAAACCTACTGTACCTTTTAAGACTGTGCTAGTTTGTCATGGCAGTATAATTTTACATTGGACAAGCTTCAATTGAAATAAATATTTATCCGAAGGCAGAAATTATGCTATTAATAATTCAGAAGAGTTTTCAAGTAAGCATTAACAACATCATTGCCTTTGGCGGCAATCTGCTTGAGCTCATAGTATCGAATTATTTTTCTCAATGAAGCAAAAATTAAACCTCAGATAACCAGAATGCACAAATCCCAACTCTTTAATCAACATGTGCTCTCTTTGAGCATCTCTTAGGAGAAATATAGGATAGCAAAATAGATCAAGGATTTCTTTCTTCTTTCTTTTTTTAAAATGTCCCTTCCCAGGAATATCCTGTGGTCTGTTTACATTTGGCTCCGTATTCTAGGACAACATCCTCACAGTTCACTACTTTTAAAATTCTGATTCAAAAGCATGATCTTGAACTACTTGAAAATTTTTTACCAACAGAGAAAAATTATGTTTATGGCATGGAAACATGGGCTAATTAATGCATTTCCTGACGATCTCAGTGATAACTACATAAAGGCCTTCTTTTACTAGATGGGAGATTGACTTGGATGATCTGTACTGTTCCTGCTCACCCCAATCCCCCCACCCCCATCAGAAGGCTAGTTAGTCTTCAGTGCATCAGATGCTCTCTTTATTAAAATCTCTCATTCGACCTAACATGTTGAGTGCGTGTACTTTGGTTGAGAACAATTTTTAAAATTTGTGATTGTAGACTGGAGAATGAGCTGCTTTCCTTTCCTGAAGCAATAGTTGATGTTTCCGCATTGCAAGTAAACAGAAAGTGATTCCCCAGGCTCTCAGAGGTGTTGAGGGTACTTGTATTACTTGGCATGCTTCCTTGGTGTGTGTGTACGTAAAAAGCAATAAAAGTGGTGTTACATTTAGATTTTATCTACGTGAAGTTTTTTCTTTCTATTTTGTGGGCTAGGGTCTATTTGCATCCAGCATCCTTCCAGGTAGACTAGTATCACTTCATGTTCACCCCTAATTTTTTTTAATAAAAAGGCACTTTCCCACCTCAGACGCTAATTATTAAAATTGCCTAATTTGCCAGACAAACACGACTCAGTAGTGGTATTTGAGCAACAAATCAATGAGCAAATATTGAAGCAACACACATGCCACATGAGCATGACACCATCTGGGGTTCTGTACATGATTTATACTGGAAGACAGAGAGCATCTCTGCCTTTAAGTGGCTCAAAATTAATTAATAGGAGACTGGAAAGAAACAGAAAAATGAACCAAAGCTCTTAAACTCATTTTCACAGTTGCTAGTGTAGTAATGTCATTCATTCATTCGTTCATTCATTCACGGTTTGCTGATCACTCTTGCTACTTGTCAGGAGATGTACTGAGGGCTGGAGATAAATGGGGAATATGTGTGTGTCCTGATCCTTCAGGAGATCACAGATGGGGTTTGCTATGTTTGACCATATAGTTAGTAACATGGAAAGATCACAGTCAGTGATCCAGAAACGAGTGAGGTAATTACATAAACTACTTACGACTAAATTGTCAGGAACGTTTAATCTCTGACAACTGCAGAGAGAGTCCTCTTCATCACTAGTGACTTGTGGGGTTGCCTGTGGGTCTCTAGATGGGGGGGGGGGGGGGGGGGAGAGAGAGAGAGAGTGTGTGTGTGTGTGTGTGTGTGTAAATAAGGAAGGCAGTGTTGGCCAGAGAATCATGTTGAGTTTGGGTGTTCTGTATATTTCCAGTGCCATTTTCAGCTGTACTTTTTTTTCCTTTTTCTTTTTTTTAAGTAAGCTCCATGCCCAATGTGGAGCCCAGTGCGGGGCTTGAACTCACGACCCTGAGATCAAGACCTGAGCTGAGATCAAGAGTCGGACGCTAAACCGACTGAGCCACCCAGGTGCGCCTAGATGCTGTCATGTTGTTAGAGCATAACTACTGATGTTGGAGTCTGTAGTTCTGATTTTAAGTCTGACTTTGCAGTTTACCAGCTGTGTAAAATTAGGCAAGTGACATAAACTCCTTGAGCTTCCACTTAGGCATCTGTAGAGGAGACAGAAGCTCTAAACTATCCACTTCATGTGCTCTTTGAGGGTTCAAAAGAGACAACATGTAATATGAAAGGAGTGTGAAGATTATGTTCTACATGTAATAGTTGTTAGTATTGGATGGTTGTGCAGGATTGGTCCCCCTCAAACATACCTTCCCAACATGGTTTTCAGTTTTGGAGGATAATTGTGGGCTGCATCCAAGGGATATGTTAGAGTTTGTGGGCTTAGTAGTGTGATGGAAACTTAAGGACCCTGTCTCATGCCTTTGAGATTGATAAAGGGAAATTAATGTGTAAAGTGATAATTCCAGGCCTCTACATTTTCTTTACGGTCAGGCTTGGACTTTGACAATTTGAAGGAATTATGTAAAAGCAGGCCATATGTATATTTTCCCTTTCGTTTCATTGAGTAAATTTCTAAGCCATCAAGAAGAAATGTTCATCTATGCAAACATGACTTGAGTGTAAGCCTGAGGAAGGCTAGCATTTTCATATATTCTATTCACTGCCATATCCGCAGGGCCTGGGGCAGGGCCTGGTCAGTGACAGATGCTCAGTGGATTTTCCTTAAACTATTGGCTCTATTGAGAACCGGTTGTTTTGGAGGCACTCGGCAAGGCATTTGGTCATCGTGATGTCATTTCGGAGTCCGTGACCTTAAGGACCTCATCGTCTAACAAAGAGAAAGAAAAATAAACAGAAAATGCAATTTTTTTAACAAGTGCTCCAATAGAGGAGCTGGGGGGCGGGGGAGGATGGCAGTCAGGAAGACTGCCTGGAGGTGGTGGTGATAATTATATTCCATATGATGTGTTCTTCACGAATGGCGTGCCAGTAGGTGTGCTCAGTTCCAAATACAGGCAGTAAGAGGGTTCATCTCTATAGAGAATTTAAGAACAATAAAACCAACTAAAAGTTGGTTGGTTGTTTGATTACTACCCAGGGAGCCATTCTCAAGTAAGACTGAGATAAAGTACTCCTTCCCCCTGGGCTACTTTAGGCCTGCTCACCACCCATCCCACACACCCCTTCCTGTGCTTCAGTGTTCTCTGGGTGGAATTTGTCCCTTTGAGATACTTGAGCTTTAGAGACAATTGTCTCCTGGAGAGAAGAGCCTTCTGGCTTGGTAATGATGATTTTACACAAGTGTTCTATAAAAAAACAACAAAAAAATTGAAAAAGCCTAAACTCTGAATACACATATAATTCAAGACAAGCCTGTTAGAAAAGAAAATGTTTGCTATAACTCTCGGAAGTCTGGAAAAGCTTTTTCTTTTCTTAATCTTTAAAAGCAATGTGGTCCTTGAAAGAAAAAAATCTACTCGAACCAACCTCATGTACCATACACCTCTGTTATTTAAAAAAAAAAAAAAAAAAAAAACACTTTTATTTGTCAAAAAATTTTTATAAAAATTGATTTTTGAATTCCATCATTTTCATTTTGAATGTCCAAAATGGATCTACCAGTTGGTTATTGTTTTGTGTTAGGTTTTTTTTTTGTTTCTTAGACTTAAGAAAAAAGTTAGCTCTTCTCTTGGACTAGCCAAAGTCCATCCCAACTCAGTGATGATCATTCACTGTTGAATTTTTATCTTAATGTTTTGCCATAATTTGGGTGTTGTTCATGTTTTAGGCTAATTAAGGATCTCTTCCCTCACTGTTTTTTGGGGTGTATGGAATGAGGTGGGCCATTAGTCTCAATATCTATAGCAAACAAAAAAAAAATCAATTTTAGAAAGCTCAGAATTCCCTAGGATGGATTTTTGTTCCTTGAAGCAGCCCCTTTTCACATCTAATGCTGTGTGGATAGCCATACCCACCAGAGAAGCTTATTTACCCAGTGAAGGCTACACCATTGATTTTTGTGGAGTAAATCGTAACATTAACATTCCATTATGCTGAGGACAGAACTAACAGGAGAACATCTGTGAGGTCAGAGATCTGAAGTAGATTTCAGAATGTACTATCCAAAAAAAAAGGGTGAAATGGAAAACATATACAGAAGCCAGTGGGTAAAGCAAAGACTTTAAGGGAAGGTAACAAAGAACGAAACTGTGTCATTTTGTGACTTTCTAGTCATTGGGACATATCAAGACGGATTTAATCTATTGCTAACCTAATTTACTCTTCACCAAAATTTAGCTGACTTGAACATGCACACACCTCTGGAACGTCCTTGGATTTTCTCATTAGGGTTTCAGGTATTTAACTCAATTAATTAGAAAATGCAGGAAAATTATTTGAATGTTTTAATCTCATTCAGTGCTTTTATTTCGGGTGGGACCCTCTGAGGGCAGGAATAGCAGTTGAGATAGAGAGTCAGGGAGGGCAGCGTCTTTCAGAAATGCCTACAAAATAACCTGCCTGGGTCTCTCTAGACCAGGGGGCCTGGCAGGGCTCTGAGAACGACGTGGGAAGTAGAACAGAGATGTTTTCTTCCTTCTTTAGCTGTTAAATGGAGCGTCTGTAGGACCCCTCAGTGGCACTGGAAGGAAGGGGACCGTTGAATAGTTTGGGAACTTGGCAGCATATACTAGGGAAAGTGGTTTTGAATGTGAGAATTTAGCTATATTAAGATTAAATGAAATCTTAGGGTTTATTATGTGCCAAATACTGCACTAGGCATTTTGAGGTGTAAAGTAAGTGAAATTGAATCCTCTAAGTGACAACTCGGGAGAATGGGCATCTGGAGGACTCTGGAACCTCTTACAAGCCTCAACCCTGTGGTTATGTTAAATTAGCTACAGTTAATCTTACTTAGCCGTTCATTTTGTTATCCATTAGCCATTGTTTTGGTGGAAATTGGGGAAGACCATCTACTTCTTAGGAATGCGATAAGGACGGAGTGGTCAGACAAGCAGGAGGATGACCAGGAGAAAACCCAGTAAGAGACGTTCACAGAACAGCAGATGTGATGTGGAGGCACCTGGAGACTCTCGAGAGGAGCTTAGCGGGAATGGTGTGGGGAGAGCCGGCTTACAGAAGCTGGGGGAAGATTCTTTTGAAAGACAAAGGGGTGTGTGTGAGAGAGAGAGAGAAAGGGGGTGACCCATGAATTCAGCACCGTCTATACCATCAGTGTGTAATCGTGGTCTTGGACAAGTGATTTCCTCACTCGGCGCCTCAATTTCCTTGTCTCTAAAGCAAGGTCGATACTAGCAGCTACTATTTTAGAGATTCAAATGAGTGTTAATTCACATTGTTGAGCAACCAGTGTCCAGAACTTCTTCATTGTGCAAAACTGCAGCTCGCTACCCATTAAATAATAACTCCCCGTCCCCACTGTCCACCGCCCTCCCCCCAACTCCTGGCAGCCACCATTCTGCTTCTGTTCCTAAGAGTTTGTCTATTTGAGATAGCTCCTGTGAGTGGAATCCTACAAGTGTTGGGCTTTTTGTGACTGACCTGTTTCACTTAGCATAATGTCCTTAAGGTTTCTGTGTGTTGTAGCTTGAATATTAACCAGTCCTCCGAAGGAAGGAAACCTTTTGAGGGCCGAACACTGTTTCATTGCATGGACATTACCAGATTTTATTTATCCATTTGTCTGGTGATGGATATGTGGGTTGTTCTACCTTTGGGTTATTGTGAATAATACTGCTACAAACCTGGGCGTACAGATAACTTTCTCTTTTTTAAACAAGCGGTGTTGGCTTTAGTGCTCTGCCTGAGTCATGGCTGGTGCAAGGCCGGGTGTAGGAGTAGGGTACACACAGGAGATGGAATAGCTGTCAGAAGCGTCTAGAAGTCCACTAATGGAAGGAAGCAGAGCTCAAAGACAAAGGCATTTTTCCTTTAGAACTTAGGAAGTACTATTCCCGAGAGTGTTATGCTTGTTGTATTTTTCAGTAGAGAAGGGAAGGGTCCATCTTCAATTCCTTTTTAAACTCGAGTGGCTGGAAAACCTCAAGTGGGTCTCCCATTGTGTTGGGCTATAAAAGCTTTTTTTTTTTCTTTTTTTTTTTTTTTTTTTTACTGTACAATTTGTTTTTTCTCATGCTGTGAAGGACAATGATAATACAGTACCTTCTAGACAGGTGAAGAGGACATGACAGAAATCCTGCAGTGAGTTCACGGCCAAGCTCGTGTAGCTCCACCCGCTGGGAGTGGGGTCCCCAAGCCCCACTGTGCCTAGTCACTTGCTGGTGGTCCTCAGCCTCTCCTGTTGAAATCTCACTCGTTTTCTCCCTAAGAAATGACGTAAGAGCACACGTTGATGCTGTGTCTTGTGTGTGTTTTTACCGAATTTGTAAAAATGTTGCTGTCTTAAACTGGAAAGGTAGTTAACTCTTAGACCTTTACCTGATCAAAGGTAGAATCGTATTAGCCACCTAGTTGATGATATTCCAGGAGATGCTTCAGGCTGGACAAAACTCCCAGGAAGTGTGGTAATCCCCAAGTAAGGTCCAAATTTATTCTTCAGCTTCATCAAGGTTTTATGAGTAAATTACCTCCGATTTTTCTTCAGTGGCTTGATGTTGAATAAGCTAATGTGGAGCTGTGAACAGAGTAGATTGGTACTGTCATTTTGGGGTAAAAAAGAATGAGGGAAAAAGTAGAAAAAATGTAAAAATTAACTGTTTATGGCCTATTTAGCCATAATGGATGGATTTTTCACCTAATTAGATGCTAGCTTTGTGACTTGCCCGTTTCTCCCCCACATTTAAATTTGTGGGGAACACCGCCATGTTCTGCTTCCACCCCAGTTTCTAAGGGTCTGCAGCCACACGGCAGGTCCCCATTCCTGGTTGCCTTCTCTCTGCCGCCCTCCCACTCCTTGGAACTCTTACTTCACCTGGTTCCTGCTTCCTTTGCAGCTTTAGGTGCATAAAGAAATGATAGTCTATTGAATCACAAAAGGCATTGGGCATTTCTGTTCCAACTGTGCTAGAGCTGAGCCTCATCAGAGCCTCTGTCCCATTCTCGGGGCGGAGGTGTGGGGGGGACACGAGGGCTCTCTGCTGGAGGGAAATTGCTTTGTGTGAGAACTGAATGTTCCTCTTAGGAGAGCTTGCCTGACTACCGAACACAAATGCATAAACTTCAGGACATGACTTGGGCTCTCATTTCAAACTGGGCACGAGAGTCTGCTGAGCTATGGCCCAGGCTCTTGTAATTTTACTATCGAAATGTTAAATGCTGCTTGGACATGCAGTAGGAGCTAGGCCTGCCCTGGTTGACCCTCTGCTCACCCTAATCTTCGAGTTCTGATTGGATGTCCTCCCACTCACAAAGCTAATATTTTAATGTGTTGGTAGGCTTTGAAATGCTGGTCTGCAACCTAAATAGAGAAGTGACTTTGCCAGAATAACAACTGTGAGAAACGACTGGTTCTGGGGGATAAAGCCTGGACTCAAAATCAGTAGATGAGGATTTTTTTTTTTTTTTTTTTTTTTTGACTTAAAAGTCTCTGTGCTCTCTGACTAAACAGAGCAACACTTTTCCTCAGTGTAAACAGTTTTGGTGGATGGAGTTTCAAAAAGGTTGTCCCTGTCTTTAGTTGGGTAGAGGATGTTAATTCTTATTCCTGGAATTTTATGAAAGGATGGGAGAAGAGAGTGAGCAAACAAGGCAAATAGGAAGAAGGGGAGGTATCGGTGGTTCTAGGCGCAAGGGGTTGGCAGTTTCCCAGGGCATAGGGAGAGATGGCATAATTCCAAGCAAGACAAGCAAGCAAGATTTTGTTCCTTCTTTCTCTAGCAAATACATGTTGGTGTTACCTGATGGATGGTGCAGATTATGAGGAAATAAATCTTGAGAATCTTCTCTGCTGGAGGAAGCCAGGTTTCACCATTGTTCACTTCAATATGGACTAAAATTCTCTGTGCTCTGGTAGGCTCTCCTCGACTTCCTTCTTACTTCCTCAGTCCCCCTACTGTCTTTGGTGGCCCAGTCCACACTAGCTATAAGCTTCTCTTCTTCAATACAACTTTTGTTCCATTCCCCACTTGGACTGTGGTTTACCTGTTTAACTGTTTCTGCCCTTTGGGTCTTGGTCACTATCCCTGTATGAAGCAAATTGATGTGAAGGAGTTAATAGGTATTTTCTCCAGGGGATTTGATACCTAGGACACTAAGCAATGGTTGGGGATTTGGGTATTCTGACACGCAGCCTAAAGAAGAGAGTTCTAGAGCAGTAGGGCTTCTTGATGCCCCTGAAATCTTGTATGTATCGGCCGAGTGAGCCAAGGTTCTGGCCATATTTAAATACATTCAACGTAGTAAGAATGTTTTTTAAATGCATAGTTTTCTGTTACCAACTTTAGAGATTTTCATTCACTATTACAGTTGGAAAAGACCACCACTGGTCTCTTTCTAAAGATCACAAATTGATGGATATATGTAGGATTTGTTGCTGTCTTAGGGTGAGAGAAGGGGGAGGAAAAAAAGAAAAAAAGCAAGCCCCTGAAGTTATGCTTCCCAAGAGCAAGAAAAGCTTGACCCAATGACGGGCTAGAATGAATGAGACTGGCCATGTGTTTGCGTTCTCAGGTTAATTGTTTGTTTAGCTGGCGCTCACTTGGGGCTAAATACCTAAAGCTGTTTTACCTAAAGTGCCTGACTTGAGTCGTGGTTGTGACTATTTATTGAAACATTCTAGGAATCAATCTAGCTTTGATAAGAGGAGAGGATAAATAAAAGGATTATTAGAATAATTAAAAAATGATACTTCTTGACCCCCCCGGCCCCCCCCCCCCCAAAAAAAAAAAGAGAAATCAAGATTGAGTTTGTTCTTTTATCAAGACCTCGCCCAGCTAGCTAGCCAGGTTCTTTTTATGTGGCATCAGGCCTGGAGTTAGTGTGAGTCAACAAATGGACAACAGCAAATGTCCAGCCATCTTACTGGTGTCAAGCCTAGCAAATTGGCAAATTATATGAATACACCAAATGTGTAAACAAGTTTGCATGAGCCAAGTATTCCAAATGGGGACAGCAGCTGCTGGTTTTGTCCTTAAGAATAGAAATGCCCCTCCTGATCTTCTAATCTGTTATTGCCCTAGGTTGGGAAATGTCAGCTGTAAGATTTATAGATTTAGGGCTCTGGGATAACAAGTTCCCTCTTTGAACTTTTCAGCTCCAAGAGCTTCTTGTTATCCAAGCAGAGATAGACCTATTTATGCTTCCTTGTATTAATTCTTGAGGCATTCACCGCATCAGTGGTGGGCTTAAATTTTTTTTTTTGGTAATTGATACAAAAATACTCATCAGTAAACCATGATAACTTTCAGCAAAGTTTCCCTTCAGCTGGTAAACTCTATTCATACTGGTAACTGGAGTACAAACCTCTTAGATTCACACTTATTTTGCCGTCTGAACTTAATTGAACCTAAGCAGTATCCTCAGAGTAATAGAAAAACTCTACTCCTTCCTCTGTTCCTCCTTAACACCCGTCCTGTGAGTCTGTGTTTCCTTCTCAACCCTCTTTCCCCAACCTCCCCTTTAAAAATGTTGACGCGAGAAAGATGGTTTTATTCCTAGGAAGATTGTTAGTGCCACATTGAAATTGAGTATCTGTGGTTCATTTTGAGTGCTCAACTTGGTGGTGGGAGGAGGAACATTTCCCAGCAATTCAATAAAACCAGCTTAATATCTGGCTATCCATAATCAAGTGGCAGGTAGAGGGGACTCCTGACCTAGCTGGTCTTTGGCTTCGATCAAGAGAAATTTTTATTTATATAGAGAAACAAAACCTAAATCTCAAACCACCATTTATAAAACCCACAGAGTGTTGGGCTGTCATTTTGGCTGTAGGCGCCTCTGGTTGTGTTCTGTGTGGTGGGTGAATGTGTGTCTGATGGGGGTGCATTTTAAAGGCAAGACCCATTTAAGGATCTAATTTAGTGACGTTTTGCTGAGCGCGCTCCTCGCTCTACATGTCTCTTCATATATTTTACAATTTTAACAATATTTAGGTGTCTGTTAGCTTACTTGAGGCAGGCCTAACAATTTTGGGACTGTTTAAAACATACATCATCACTCAGTATATGTCTGACTAAGACATTAGCCATTCTTGATTAAACTGAGTACTATTTTGTGGACTGTGTACGAGTATGTGTATATTTAACAAATGAGCCGACTGAATGCCATTAAGTGAGTTGTCCTTATTTTGGCTTATGCCCTGCCCCAACTTTAAGTTTTCATATCGAAATCTAGCCTTTAACTACTACTTTAAAATCTCTGCCTTTTAATTTTGGATACCAAATATGGCAGAGTTATTCAGGTGGCCAAGTAGACTTATTCTGACCTTGAATGTGGTTTACTGGTATTACATTAAAAAAAGAAAAAGTCCGTATTTGCTGTTTTAGGATAGCATAAGCCTGTGAGATTTTCCAAAGATCATTTTTAAAGTCTGACATGCAGCTGCCTGACATCTACATTTTTAGCCAAAAGGCGTCTTCCTTGCATTCGGATTTAAGTGACCCTGGAATGCAGTACAGGGATAGTTTGCTGTGGGTTAATCTTTGGACACTTCATATCTGACAAGCACCAGCATCTGTGGTTTATACTGCATTGTTCTTTAGGTCTAGAAATAACATTCTCCTAAACCTGATGATAGTCAGGGGAATGTTTACTAAGATTGGTTTTCTTCCATTTGCATGGTTTTAAAGCTGGAGGTAAAACATAACACAACTGTGATTAAAAAAAAAAAAAAAGTCACTCAAAAAATAATTCATGCCAGGAGTAAGGTTGAAATAATCCCAGGAACTCCTGTTTTGGGGTGGAACGGTCATCAAGATGTATTCTTTTGTTAAGGAACATATTGTGTCCCTGTTCTTTACTATGGATGCCAGCTATGTTAACATCGGCTTATCGGGGAGAGAGTGTACTTCTGTATGCATATACATTCAGGGGAAGGCATTATTTTTAGTGTTTTCCAGCAGCACAACCAAAAAGTCAAAGGAGATACTTTCATTTTAATATAATGTTAATGGAGTGTGGATAAGAGAGTCCTTTGTTGAAAGTTGAGCTGACCACAATTCATTTAAATTCAGTCAAAGAGCTTTTGGCCCTACCATGTAGGGCATATAATCTTGTTAGAAAGCTCTTTAAAATCAATAAAAAAACAAAACAACCTTAAAAGTGTGGTAGCACTGAGTTCATCCTTTAAGAAATAAAATCTATTTTCAATTACAGGACTCTATTTTTTTTTAAGTGTACCACTGTGTTTTTATTTAAAAAATGCTTTTATCCTCTATATTTACTGCTGTTAAAAAAAAAAAAAAAATGTGTCCCTCTTTGTCCTAAGAAACATTCCTGTCCTCAGCCATTTCAGAGCTAATCCTTGAGGCGGCCATTTTGCTGAAAAGCAGTTAAAGAAAAGCTGTCTGTCAGCCTGGTCTGGTTCTTGCCGGGAGAGAATGGCTAAATGCATTTCTAAACGCCCGATGTGAGCTTTAGTTCCAGATTTTTGAATGAAATAAAATAAAGGTCAGAGAGTCAAATATAAAAAATATCTTGCAGACAGAGCCCTCCTTAGCATCTACTCATCCATCTCAAATCTAGGAGCTGGGAGACCATTGTACTGTTATCATACTGATACTGAGCTGATAGGAAATTTGATGGAACACGCTGGCCGTTGTGAAGGGCAGCTGATAATAATGGTGCAAACTCAACAAAAAAGTTTAGTTAGAATCTGCTGGAGGTGTTTTCTATCATTTGGCCTTGTTCTGTTGGCTGCTGGCTTTTGCTTGGCAAGAGGGAGGCATTGTTCTTACTCCCCAGCTAGAGAGATTTTAATGTGCTTAAGAGTATTGACTATGCACTTCTGTTACTGCCTCTCCCCAACAAGACAAATAAATAAAAGCAGTGCACTGGTGTAGTGAATAGGAAAACCCACCCAAACTTACAAAATTCACATAAACCTGAAAAGAAGTTGCTTTTTTTTTCTTTTTTTGACTCAGAATAAAAGAAGCCTCTGACTATTCTTCAAATATTTTTTCCTTAGAATTGATGGGTATATTTTGATTCTTAAACACTTCTATGTAAAATTAAGAGTTCTTTTATAAAATTGGTAGCATTTTACAACTTAGGATTGGTCATGTTTCTGCCCTGACAAATTTATGAGAGGAGAGTCATGCTAACAACAGGGCCAATTCCACTAATTAAAGTCATGCCCAAGTAGGTTAACATGATATAGATGTTTGCTTTTAATAGAGCTTAGAAAGGGTACTGAGTCCTGAAATGTTCTGTTTGGAAAGCTTTGCTCTATAAAATTTGTCTTTAACACGGCTGATGACTCTTAATTAGAGTGATATACTTGCTGGTGTGATGTCTTATTTGAGAAGAAACAACACCAGTTTGCCTAAGTATTCTTATTTTTAATGTATTAAGATACCTTTCTTTGGGCATGGCATTTCTGAGTTACCTGTCTTCGCTGTGTTTTAGGTGTGAATCATGGCGCCACAGTGAAAGACAGATTTATTGCTTTGAGGGGTATTCGTGTGTATGATTAAGAGATGGAAGTGCAGGACTCCAAGATTTACCTCCTTCCTGTTCCAGTGGGGATAGTGGAGGAGAGTGAGTAATGGGATAGTTTATAACACCACAGGCCCTTCATCAAGAGACCTCTAGTCAAAACAGGAAGATGAAACTCAGAAGATTTCAAATGGGAGTATACAGTTTTTGATACTCTCTGGACATACTCATTCAGTGCAAGCAGTAGAGTCCTCTGAATATTCCCATCTTACTCTTTCCAGATTTCTATTAAAAAAGTGAGTGTATCAACACTGGTTAAATTATGTAGGTACTCTTAAATTTTGTATATCTTTGCCCTTTGCTTTTATTGCTTGACATTCTTAGGTTGTTGGGACATCAGAAATGCAGTGGCCTAATTACAGGACTCAGATTATTTTTGTGAGTTCCTATTATTGAATGTTAGAAGTGTAATGACAAATTTAGCAACGTTATCTTTTCTGGAGCTTACTAAAAATTAGCCTGTTTCTTTGAATCTTTCATTTTTATTTATATGTACTTCATTCCAGTTTTGAAGTGATGAAATGGGGGATTGGGGGGATAGAGTTTTTCCTGTCTGTGTGTTTATGTGTGTGTGGGTGAGATATGTGTATTTAGGGCAGAAGGGTTTAGCTGGCCTTGGAGAGGGCTTTATCCACGGGATTTTTTTTTTAACAAGCAAATACAGAAGTAGAATGGGGGCATCTGGTAGTGTTCAAACGGTTTGTTTCATCACCAGTGACTCTAGATACAGGCTTCTGGGTTTTGTTTATTTTCATGTTCTTTGCAAATGACAGATACCACATTTAGAACAAAAATCACCCTCAAATTAAGGTCTATCCTTGCTTTGGAGTTGGCCTATTTCTGAGAGTGTTCAGGTACTATATAATGTGATGAGATCTTTTGACTTGTTGGTGGCATTAAATTCATGAAAAGTGACTGCCACAAGAGAAATTTTTATGTTAAAAATACTCATTTTACCCTTGACTTTGGAATATCTTCGTGGTTGGCAGTAGACTTCCTCTATTAAAGATGAAGGTAACATGGGAACACTTCTAAGCTCTTCGTTTTCTCCTCTCTGCCTGAGGTGACTAAAACATTCCCATAGGGCGCCTGGGTGGCTCAGTCGTTAGGCGTCTGCCTTCGGCTCAGGTCATGATCCCAGGGTCCTGGGATCGAGTCCCACATCGGGCTCCCTGCTCGGCAGGAAGCCTGCTTCTCCCTCTCCCACTCCCCCTGCTTGTGTTCCTGCTCCTGCTATCTCTCTGTCAAATAAATAAATAAAATCTTTAAAAAAAAAAATAAAACATTCCCATAAATAACTGGTACCCTTTTGAACTGACCTACAGGTTCATGTGATATAAATATTGATGGCCTTGACATTCCTTGGTATATGCACAGTTCAGGAGGCAGAGTATCTCCAGATAACTGAAAGCAGGTAAACAGGTGGGTAGACAGTCCTGGGCTCTCCCTGATCCCCATAATTCAGGGGGCCCTTGTTGGAACCGTGTTTCTGGGCTTTGTACAGGAAGAATGTCTCATAAGCAAAGGAATCCGCAAGTTCAGGGTTTCTAGTCATTTCTGTATCTAAATCTCTCAGGTTTGGACCCATGTTAGTCTAGTCTTAGAATAAGATGTTTTCTAGGACAAATAAGTAGGGACTTGAGTACCACTACCAGGGTGATATTGAATAGTAGCTAAATTCTTTGGAGCTGGAGTTCTTAGATTTAAATTCTGGTTCTACCACTTACTAGCAATGTCACCCTGGGCAGATTATTTGACCTCTCTCTGCCTTCATTTCCTCAGCCATAAAATGGGGATAATCATGTATTAAAATTTAATGACAAGATACCCAGTTGGGATTTAGCACTTTAGTAAAGATGTCTTCAACATGGGTTGTTAATGAGCTTCCAGGTATCCTGTGCCTATGGAGATTAACCTACAAAAGCTGAAAAGTCCTCCAGTTTAAAAAAAAAGATCTCTCTTTGGAGGTTTGCCCTCCTGGAGTATGTACTTCATTCATGAAAACCATTTATTTAAAAAAAAAAATGAGGGTATAGCACAGACTTTGCAAAAAATGGTTTAACAAGTTTGATGTTGCCACTGGTTTTAAAGTAATTTTTCCAGTTTTATGCAATGTGTGTATTAGAAATGGGAATATTAGAAAACTTAGTTCATTGTATTGTCAAGCATTATTGGTAGCCTTAATTTATATATCCACTGTGCTGCAATTTTAGTTGCCAACTACCCCCTGCAGGGATCATTATAGCACTTGAGGGGATAGAATTATTGCACTCTGTTGTGGTTAGTTTTTTCGCTAAGAAGTATGGGCACCATGAGATAGTACTTACCCATCTGTTGGTTGAAGCATTTGTATGTATATTACCTGAGCACTTAGGCGTGCCACCAAGAGAGGGGATTTAAAATGGAGGAGAAAGACGAAAAATCAAAAATAAAATAACATGATGGAAATAACAGAAGCCTCTTGCAAAGAATACCTAAACTGTTCTTAAAAACAGATTTAATAGCCAGTAGCAAAACCATTCACTATTGTCTTTAAGAAACAAAGCCCCATCTACAAAGTTGAAACTGAAGTGCAAATCTGGAAATTTTCCAGGGAAGTCAAGCCACACAGGCTTCTAGATCTCAAATTCAAGGGAAAAAAAGAAATCCAATTTACAAAGTAACTTCTTATGTTGATTGTGTGCTGTCAGTGTTTGGGTAGATCCTGAGACATTAACTGATTAAATTCTTCAATATATGTGGTCATAATTATGGGCTCCTCTGTTTGGAGCTTCTAAATGTGTGTTATTGACACATGGGACATTCACTAAATGAGGAGGAGGAAGCAGAGTGGAACATTTTGGCCCCAGCTTGATCTTTCCTAAAAAGAAAGAGTAGAGAGCTGTTCAATTCAATTGACATATTTTTATTGATTGCCTATGCCTTGTAGCACCTTATAAACTCATAACACTTAAAAACACTTAAAATTACTTAGAATCAGTAGTGAAATAAAACTCGTTAAACCATTTTTTGTAAAGTCGGTGCTATATTCTCTTTTTTTCCCCCCAATATATATAAAAAAAAAAACTACTCCATCTGCCTAATTTTCCCTTTCTGGTTACATTAGATACAAAAACACTCTGCGCTGGTGGAGAGATTTCAGGTGTACCCCTGGGCTCCTTGCCAGCTATTGTCCATTGTGCTGTGGGCCCTCACACCTTTGAATTCCACTTGGGGGATAAGATATGAAGTGTTTCTTTTCTTTGCTTTTTTCCCCCCTCCTATATTCAGTTGTCTTAATTTTTTCCCTAGGTGCCCCCCACCTCTAAGGACACAGCTCTTTCACCCATACGGTAAGACTGGGGTCTGGTCTTTCATGATTCTTTGTGTCTGTGCGTGGTGGGACCCCTTGTGGGCTCATGACTTGGGAGGATTTTGGTGGTGCTGGGGCTGCAGAGATAGACTCCATTTTACAGATGGCAGAAGTGGAGGCCCAGAGAGATGAAGAAATTGGCTGGAGATCATTCAACCATAAAGAGTCAGGACCATGTCTAAAATGAGTGTGATTTTAGCTTTTCCACTGAGGCATACTGGGAGGAAGGGATGTGCTAGGATGCTGGGCTCAGTCACGGTTAATGGGTTGCAGTGGACGGACTGAGGAGTGACAGACAAAGGGTATAAAGGTAGAAGAAGAAGAAGGAAACAGGGTTTGCTTGAGTCTGTACTGAAGGGATCCCCTTTGGTGAGGAAGCCGTGGAATATTCTTCCTCTGATATAGGAGGAGAAGAGGAGATTAAAAGCTCGATGAAGATCAGATATTTTTAGTCATTGTTTACCCTCTATTGAAACTGGAATAAGGAATATTTATTCATCAAGTAATTTAGGGTAATGGAGTCTGGACAGTTTGTGGTTCTACCATCTTGCCTCTTTGGGTCCCTGCTACCTTTTGTTTTGCCAAAAGAGAAAGCAAGTGAAACGCTTTCCAGATCTGATAAATGCAGAGATCTCAAGTGAAACCTCTGGTTCCCATCCTGGGGTGAGGTCACACAGTCTGATATTAGCTGGGTTTGTGTCACCATGTCAACCAAAATGCAAGGTGTGTTGCCATGATTCTTTTTCGGCCATCTGTCTGTCAGGTCAGTGGGAGGGGGCTCTTTGGTCAGTTGTATGGTCTGTACTATCATTCAGAAGCCTAGCCCATCCATGGCATGTGTGTCTTGTCCTTTTCAATGGGTAGTTTTAAATGCATATATGGGAAAGCTTTTAGTTGTAACCGGTGGTATGGCCTCGGCCTGATCTGTGCTTACTCATATTCTTAAATTCAGTCTTGTCTGGGCAAGTCTGGAGGCCTGGTGTTTTGGTTTCCAGGGGTCTATTTTTGTCATTGTTTGAGGAACCTGTGGGAAAGACCTTGTTCTATGGGAAGACTAAAGTTGACTTGGACAAGAAATATTGAAAGGATAGGTAACCATTGCTGGTACCTTAGTCAATCAAAGCATAACTGTATGTTAAGTGTACATATCTGGGAATAATGCTTATGATAATGGTTAATGAGTGCTTACTAGGTGCCATGAACCATTCTAAGTACTTTACAAATCTTCTCAAAACCTGAATTGTGAAATCTGTGCATCTCCTATGCTTGTCTAAAGGAGGTTGTAAACCCAACTTCAAAATGTGGTACTGGAGGGGAGGAGGATTTCAAGGAGAGCATGCTGACAATCCTTTGGGTTATTCTACAATTGAACACCTTCTGGAATCATGCTGGAAATCTACGGAGATTGGACAGTGTTAAAAGTGAATCCAGAAACTGAAGAGAACTGATTGACCAATATCTGTGTGCTACATTGAGCATGTGAAGTGACACCAGTAACTCCATCATGGATTGGGGTTGGCAGCAATAAGAATAGGTGGTGTGGACAACAGGTGGAGTGACCTTGTTGGTGTCTCACCAGTCAATTCTTTAAACAGTAGGAAACAGAAACCACCGTGCTAGGATCCAGGGGAGGCTCCCCCCCACCCTCCTCAAGGAAACTTATTGAGGAGTTAATTACTTTTATCGTTGTATATGTCTTAACTCTTGATAGCCAATGCCTATCTCTCCATACCTATCCAGCCCCAGATTACGTTTGACTAACTCCTCTCGTGTATCCTCATTCTCTGTAGCCATACAACCCAGGTGACCTGAGTTTGTTTCTCGAATATCTTGGTGCATTAGCATAAGCCATTTCCACCAGTCTAAAGTTCCTTACCCGCCCGCGCCCCCCCAATTTGCCTGTGGGAATGGACCTCCTCTCTGCAAACTCTTCTTCCCTGCCCCAGCCCCCTCTGTTCTGCCTCCACTGCTTTGATCCTGGGTCTCCTAGGTGCCTGTTGGAAACCTCTTTCACCTGTACATTCCTCCATTAGATGAAAAGCTTCCTGGGAGACACTGATGTAAATGTTCGTATTTCAGATCCTGTGCAGTTCAGCTTACTGAATAAACAAATGATTATTTTTTCAGTGCCACTGTAAGCTCCTTGAGACTCTGTGGATCAGTTTTTTTCTGAGCTAGTTTCCTCATCTATAAAATAGTTTACTTCTAAACACCCAGAACAGTGGTTAGCATATAATAAGCACTCACTAAGTGTTGGATTATTAAGAATAGAACTTTGAGACACATGTTTTCAACTTGCAGAGTTTGTTTTGATTATATGAGGGTAATGACAATGGCTACTTTATATGTTTTATTCTTCCTCAATGCCTAATCTTCCTTATTTGTAAGAGGACTCTTCCTCCACCCCTCTCAGACAACTTCCCTTGGGCCATTTACCTCCCACTACAAAGCAAATGAAGCTAATCTCTTTGGTTTGAAATTGATTCTATCTAGACTAGAGAGAACATGCTAATCACCTTTGCTAAGTGCCTTTTGGCCAAAGGTGTAAAAGCCTAATTTTATTGGGGGCAAGGGGGAATTTCTGTCTTAAAATTTGTGATTGTGGAATTTGCATTTTGAAAGGTAATAGTATCTCAAATTTAATGATAGCCTATTTGCAGTGGACAGAGCATACATTTTTGGCCTTTTGGTTGAAAAGAAGTACAACAAGGCATAGATTTCTGTGATGTAGTATTTAATTTTGTTACATTCATAGTGCAAGTCCCCCCTCCCCAATATCGGTGGCGTGTTTTTGTGGATGTTTAAAGCCAGTCATTTTCCAAAAGCACAGATTGTTTTTAAAGAACGGTACTTAAGGTTGTCAGCCTGCCTCAGTTTCTTTGTCAATGAGTATAACCCTGGCCACCTGCATACCTCCCTGGAGTGTTTGGCTGAATGGCTCTGAGCTTGTAAAGTACTTTGAATTTCTTGGATGAAAGGATCTCTAAGTACAGGTCTTATGAAGGTATTATATGTGGGCTTTCTAAACTGCCGCACAGCCTGTTTTGCAAGAACACTAATGCACTTCTGGGTTTAGAGTTGTAAAAAGATGTGTGTTCAGAAGCCTCAGGCTGCATCTTGTGAGGTTCCTGAGGCATGTGTCACAGCTTGCTTACCTCTAGCATAAATCCTCTGTGCGCTGCAGGGAGCTACAGGCATGCACACGCAGAGCAAACATTTGGGTTTAGAGTTGCCTGTGTTTGGCTCCCGTGGTATTGGCGACAAGGAAGCACACGATGCTGGAGAGTGGCCTGTGGGTTCCTGGACCGGTGGCCTCAACTCTTCAGGGTTGATGTAATCCCAGCATGAGCGAGAGCCTGCCCTGGTCCTTTGGAGTGGTAGAGTTGAGGGCAGAGGGTCGGCTCTGGGAAGGGACACTGAGGTTGTGGAGAACTGGATTTGAGTTCTGGTTCTCCTGGTTCCTGGCCCGGTACCCTCACGTTGGCCACCTGCCGTGAGCCTGTTTTCCTTACACCGCGTTGCTTTTTTTGTGGTGCCCAGGGCCGGAATGTGAATGCAGGTCACATTCTGTATATCTAAATATTTGGAAGTCATAAATCAAACTGAGAAACTGTCATCACATTCAACAGTTTTCCTACTCTGAGAAGTACACCTTCATGATAACCTTGAAGGCCAGGTTTGAATTTTGAGTTTCCAAATTCTTGAGAGGTCTTCGCCTGGCCAGGTAGCATGAGCGGAAGCACGGACCTAGCATGCCTGTTTGTGGACCGCTGAGTCTACATGTCCACACCCTGCCTCGTGGGCCTTGGGGTTGTCTGTTGCAGGGTGGGCGAGTATCTGGGGGCAAATTCTGCACAGTCCCGATGTAAGTGAGCTTGGGCTGTTTGAACAGGGAACATTAGGGTCCTGATGCCTAGAACATGATACAGAAGGGGGCTTGGGGATCCTAGTGGCCATGTGCTTTTGGCGATGGATTCTTCTGGCCTGGGGCTAAGGATGGTACTGCATACAGGATTAGAATGAGCATTTATTGCAAAATATCATTTTGCATTTATACAGTGTTAATATCACATGAATGAAAAGACTTCTAGCAGGAAAATTTTCAGCTTTCAATTCAGCCCAAATCACATTACACAATGATGAGAGTGAGATCTGCCAGGTAGGATGATGACTTATGGTTCCTGTCTCTCCAGGGCCAAGCCCAGTCTGTTGTTACTTAAGCGTTTGGTAACACATATTAAAATATATGTATATTGGTTACCTCCTTTTTCCTAAGCATTATCTTAGTCATATTTGTAATATCCATGTGCAGACACAACATCCTGCCCTTATAGAACTGATACTTTAATAGAAAGAAATAGGAAATAAGGTTAAAATACATAAAATTGTTAGATTCCTTGAAGATGGCTTACTCTCCATTCATTTATATATAAAATGTGCCCCTGCCAAGGACTAGACACTTTGCCTTCACAAGAGTTACAGATGGGAAGAATGATCACAAAACAAGACTTAAACATTATTGTGTGGAGCACTGTTAATTGCAGGGGATACTCACGCCCTTTGGGACTGAAGTTCTGGACTTTCTTTTTCATTCAATTCATCAAATGTCTGCTCATTCTCCATTGTATTTGAGGCATTATCCTAGGCTCTTTGAGAGGGTAAACGTATTAGATGAGGCTTTTTAGTCGTTCAGTATTTATAATTTCCTGGAAGTAATATGTAAAAATTTGAGCTCAGTTCTTGGTGTCTAATACGTACTTGAACGTTAGCAATTTTCACTTACCTGCCTGCATTCCTATCAACAAAGTGAACTGCCCCACCCTCTCTACTATCTCCTTCACTGGGGTAGGGGGAAATCTTGCCTGAACCAAGCCACACAGTGGGTGCATATTGAAAGAGTTCTTTTCAACGCCCTGGAATGCTGTCCTTGGGATTCAGCTGACTTCTCTCAATGGGGACTCATACATCAAGAGGGCAGTAGTATAATTATCTCAGCTACTGTGAAGCCACTGAAAAGCACTTGCTGAATCCGGGTGTAAATTTATTGTGAAGTTTAACAAAGGAAATGTCACCTCCTTCTTTCCTTTTCTTCCCTAACACTTGGATTGTGTTTAAAAGTTTTCTGTTAGGATAAATATGTTATTTGATCTATTAAATGACCTATCCTTCCTGGTTTGGGATATGTAAATACCTTCTTGGAGGTGTCTTGACTGTTTTATGCCCCGTTGTGGTGGCCATCTGGGTCTTGTTTTTTGATAATTAAAACAAAGCAGCTAGAACGAAAAGTAGAAACAGTTGTGGTGAGCCATAATTTTGACAATCAGGAACTTCTCACCCAGTTGATAAAGGGGTCAGCCAGTCTTCACTGAGTATTTATCATAATCAACTATCCTCTGTGGCTTATCCCTATTAATATGATTCTTGTATATTTACTACAGTCTTTATGCAGATGTTGGTTAATTTTGACATATGAGCTTTTCCTGTTAAAGAAATTCAGGAGGTGGTTGTAGAAAACTGAGTAGAAAGAATGTTAGACTCAATTTTATGTTTTTTTCTTATAAAAAAGTAATTGTGATTTTAAAGGATCTAAAAGCAGTGTATTTTGGGGTCCATATTTTATCTTTCAGGGGAGATTCCATCTGCACATAACATTCTTGTTTTGGGGGAACTATAGTTGTATGATCCTGGGCAAGTTTCTCAACAGATCTGGCTCCTCCCTGTAAAAGGAATGTTCTAATTTTTTGATTTCACAGGTTTCTTCTAGGTTTAAAGTTCAGTGATTGAACAAGAAGACCTGTCAGTTAAAGCTACATAGTATTTCAGAACCCTGGCTATATATTATAATCACTGAAGAGTTTTTTTTTTTTAATTTTTTTTATTTACATGCGTGGGCCCTATCTACCAATATTCTATGTATTTTTTATAAAGGTTCTCCAGAGGTTCTTCTAGTGCACAGCAATAATTAAGAATGACCAGTTGGCTCTCAGTTCTTCTAAAAAGGGGGGTGTAGAATGAGTCCTTGAGAATTTTGAGAAAACTATGGAATTTTTCCTGAGGAAACTTTATGTATGCAAATTTTAAAAGTGTAATTTAAGGGCATTCATGTACCCCTGTATTTAACAAATCTTAACAGTCCGTGATCCAGAAGCTTCTTCTGGGACTCTGTTTTTAGAAAGTACTACAATCAAAGATGATGGAATTACAGTGACCACTGTTGTGTCTGTTGGAAATGCCATTGAGAGCGAGAGACACAGGAATTGATGTTGAAACTAGGTAGTAGTGTGAATAGGAGACTTTTTTTTTTTTTTTTTAATTTTTCCTTTGGCCTTATTTACTGAGATCTGACCTTTCTGATAGGTTTCATGACTCCTTTGGAATGCAAAGTTGGGGATCCTAATATTTGCCACTGGGCAGTATTTATTTAGTGATGTGAGAACCCAGGGCCATGAGTTGACTGCATGTGTGATTATTAACAGGACCCAGGAAAATGCTAGCAGAAATAATGGCACCTTTGTTATCACAGTGACTTTTTTTCTTTTACTTTGCCAATGGCACTGAAGAAAAAGTGATGTTTGTTATCAAATCAGGCAGGGAATTTACAAATGATAACGAGTTAGAGGGACTGCATTCTTGCTAGTATCTCGCTCTTGTAGTCCTAAATATCTTTCTCCCATGGAAAGATAAAAACACTTGACCAGGGCCATAAATCTGCTCTGTCCTCTATCACTAGGGCCTTAGGAAGTATGAACAGCCTTGACCTCCTCCTTCTCTGCTTTTATTGAAATGATGCTTATACTTATTATGTGGTGATAGGTTTAGGAGGGAGAAAGAGAAACAGTAAATACATCAGCAGAATTTCCCAAGGAAAGGAGATAAGTGGCTTTTTGGAGGGCAGATGTATCCTTGTGGTGGTGGTGGTGCCCTCCACACCTTACGTAAGAGCTTTGTGCATGGAAGTGGATTGTGAGATGGATTGGCTAGGAATAAGCATTAAAACCCAAACCCAGATCTCCAGTGTTCTCTAATCTGATTTCTGCTTTTTCCTGTCCATTTCTCTTGCCTTGATTGTGGCCCATGTTTTAGGCAGGGCACATCCGTTTTCAGCCGGTAGCATCGGGGTCAGTGGTGATGGACATGGAATGGTTAAGAAAAATTAAACTTGTTTATTTTGAAAGTGCTCAAATGATGTTTTATGGCACCCTCTGAACTACAGAACACTTTGGAGACTAGACCTCTCCACATATATTCTGGGCCTTGCATTTGAAAGGCCAGAGTTTGATACACACAGTACTGTGTCATTATCCAGAGTGGAATGCTGTTATTTCTGGAGGCTATTAGCAAGTCTGTGGATTGGTTTTGGGGGGCACAGTGGGTTGGGGTTCTGGTTGTCTCCAGCCCCAAGCTTCGTGTATGCACTGTGGTTGACCTGAACTTGGCAGCTGATATGACATCATCTTGAGTGTTGTTGGCACATTTTTCTTAGTAGATCTGTACTAAATTATTTTTCCTTTTCAAAACACAAAACAAAGACTTTTGGCTTGCTTTGCATACCCTATAGGTGTGTCTGGCTGTTTCTGATGAGTGAGGTATTGTCCTCCTGTTTATTTCCTTCCAAGGAAGTGTCTGTTGACACAATATGCATTTCAATCATCTTTATTACAGAGCAGCCTGAGAAATCTTTAGGGCAAGTCAGGAAAGCCCCCCAAAGCAACTTCTGAAAGACAGGCCTAACCAGATACCAGCACTTCACATTTCTCTGTTTCTGGAGATGTGACTAGTGATAAGGAGAGACCTCACAGAATATTGAAATATTATATTTAGAACATTACGTTAGGAGATGTGTGCAGAAAGTCTCCAGGTGTTTTTCCTCTGTCCGTGCATCTATCTTGTCAGGGCAGTGGGACAGCACAGGATCACTTTGCTGAATGCATAAATGAAGTTGCCAAGCTCAGGTCTACCTGGGGTATTTGGCACTTCAAGGCTCTTGGTCGTTTACATTTACATTTTCTGGTCTCTTTTTTTATAATACTTGGCTATCAAAGATTTCTGCTAAGAAGGCTATTTCAATTCCAGATGCTTTAGAAGCATTGGTTTTTCTGGATTTCTTGCAGGGGGGATTGAATACTGTAGTCTTGGCCAGGTGCCTTGCTTACCTTATATTGGCTCTTGAGCCCTTAAAATTTGGCGGAATCATCCTGTGCTCTCCCCCTCCACCTCAGTTCTCTGCTGGGAGCATTGTACACTTAGAGATAAGCTAGTTGGACTTAGATGCCCAAAGACAATGCCAAACAGGGGAACCCTCATTTTGCTTGGATTTTGTAATTCCTGCCACCCTTTCTAGTTCTGACTCCTCTGCTGCTTTCTTCCAGATATCAAAAGCAATATGATTTCTCCTCACCATATTTATTTCTGAAGTCATATTTTATCCCACACCGACTGCTGTAAGAGGAGTTCATAGCCTATTTGTGGCACATAGATATATTCTCCCCCAAAAGATGGGAGGGACGAGGCTGTGGTGGGGCATAGAGGAGACAAGTGTTCTGTGTGATGTGAGTGAGGGGTGGTCATGTTCTGTGGTGTTGATGAGAACTTAAGTAGAACAGCACCTGCTGACTCTGGGTTCTATTTAATCAGCTGTTGCAACCCTACGCAGGCTGGAGTGGGCAGGAGACAGGAGTTTCTAATTGGTCTTCTAGAAGTGGAGTTCAGTTTTTTTTTTTTTTTAATTTTTTTATTTGAGAGAGTGCATGTGCACAAGCAGGGGGAGCGGTAGGCAAAGGGAGAGGGAGAAGCAGACTCCCCGCTGAGCAGGGAGCCCCATGTGAGGCTCAATCCCAGGACCCTGAGATCATGACCTGAGCCAAAGGCAGATGCCTGACTGACTGAGCCACCCAGGTGCCCCTCGAAGTGGAGTTCACTGTTGATGGAAGAACAGTGCGTAATTATTGGCTTTTATGATTGTTTTGGAACAGTGGTTTACAAACTTTGAAACAAAGGAAACTGTATAGTGAAACTTTAAAGCAGTTTCAATTCCTGTATTTTTGCCAAGGAAATACTTATTATAATACTATAAGAATGTATTTTCCGTGTTTGATTTCATCTCTCCCCAGAGACTTCAATAACTCATTAATCGCTGGCTTCTTTGTCTCCAGCCCCTTGACTCTCTTACTCTCCTAAAATCCACATTCCTGTTCTCACTGTACTGCTGTAAGTCTCCATCTAGCTATCTAGGTGGTACGTCACATTAAACACAAACATATTCGAGGCTAATCCATTATCTTCACCCAATTTCTTCTTATATTGTCTATCTTTAGAATGGGTCCAAGTTAGAAGCTGAGATTCACCCTTGGTGCCTTCTTCCTCACGGCCAATTGAGTCACTACGTCTTTTCGGTTTTATCTGCTAAGCATCCTTGGACTCTGTTTTAGTTCAGTCTCTTATCATTTCTTGCTAGCAGCAGATGCTGTCTCCAGAGCTGGAATTTTAAGGAAGTTTCTGATGACTTCTTTCCCCTGCTTCAAATCCTCCAGGGGTGTACAAGACCCTTCCCAAACTGGTTTTTCTGAATTGTTTCTGGCCTTTCCCCTCCTCATCCTATGTTTAAAGTGTCCTGATTCCTACTGTTGTTAAGGAATAATGCTCTTTCATATTCTGTCCGTGAATGGACCTCTCCTTTTCTTGGTTCCTTCTCCTTTTTCTTCCTCCTGGAGACTGTCCTACCTACTCAAAAGCCTAGCCCAAATGTCTTCTCTGTGAAGCATCTGTCAATGTCCCTTTGTCTGTGGCCTCTTTGTTATAGCAAATAGCATATCAAATTGTAATTGTTTATGTGTCTGTCTCCCTGCTGAACTGGGTATTTCTAAAGAGTGATGACTGCGTAATGTCTGGCACCCAATAGACAGTCAATAAATATTTGCTGAGTGAAGGGAAGCTGAAGATGGAAGCTATGGTGTTGAACATTTTTTTTCCTTTTCATGTGGATCATTGTTAAAAGGCATATTTTACATCTATTAATACTTAATAATCTGTTGGCATTTATTCCTTTTGCCTTTAAAATAGCTATATTGCTATCTTGTTGGGCATGAGAGTGTAATTTTTGAAATCAAACAATGCAGATACACTGGCAGCATACACACTTACAATATAAAAATATGCCCCAACCAACTCCTCCTTTGTTTGACATACTTGACAGATTATCTCAGCCCTGACCTGTGTCCTTAGGAAGTCAAACTTTATTTCCTCTAGATTAGAAAGTCTCCTAAACATTTCAAGTGTCTAAAAGTCATTCACATTTCAGGAACAGAGATCCTTTCAAGCATAAAATGTCTAAACCTATCTAAAGGTAAAAAGGAAGCTGGACAGATGGGGATCAGGTCAAGGCATACAGATTCCCAACATTGATTTGGTTATGTTTTATTTTTTAAAGATTTTATTTATTTGTCAGAGAGAGCACAAGCAGGGAGAGTGGCAGGCAGAGGGAGAAGCAGACTCCCTGCCGAGCAGGGAGCCCGATGCGGGACTCGATCCCAGGACCCCGGGATCATGACCTGAGCTGAAGGCAGACACTTAACCGACTGAGCCACTCAGGCATTCCTAGTTACGTTTTATAGTACTGAATTCTTAAATGATTATTGCGGTTAATAATATATATTGCAAGATGATTAACAAAACTCAGGTGAAAAGGATCCTATTGATAAAGTTAATAGTCTTTTAGTGACTTATGAGCAACTGATTAGGGAGTAGTACTTATTTGGTGTAAGCTTGCAGTTTCAGAGTAGCTCCATTGGTTTCTTAATGCTCCACACCAATATTGGCTCTATTAGAGTGGGTCGACAGGGTCTACCTTGAGATTTCCAAATGACTAATTCAAAGACTTAAATCTCTCCTGATATTAATTAATTAGCTAATTAATTAAAGTAGGCTCTACGCCAAGTGTGGAGCTCAATGTGGGGCTCGAACTCATGACCCTGAGATCAAGAGCTAGATGCTTAACCAATTGAGCCACTCAGGCACCCCTCTCTCTTGATTTTAATGCACAATGAACTTAGATTTAATTTAAAAATTTTCCAAATGTTATAAATGAAACCAAGAGTGTATCTATTGAATTTTAATTTCCAGATATTTGGAGATGTTTGTGTTACTGATTTCTAGTTTATTTGCATTATAGTCTGAGAATATACATTGTATGATTACTATCTTTTAAAATTGAGGTTTTGTTTTAATGGCCCCTGTTATGGTCTGTCTTGTTGAATGTTTCATTTACTCTCAATGTGTATTTTGTTGGTGTTGGGTAAAGTGTCCTCTGTATGTCAACTAGATGCAGTTGGTTGATAAATTCAGTTCTTTGCTATCATTATTGATTTTCTGTCTACTTGTTCGACCTATATTGCTGAGAGGGGTGGAGTTTGAAGTCTCCAACTGTAATTGCAGATTTACAGTAGTCCCTCCTTATCTGTGGGAGATGTGTTCTGAGATCCCCAGCGCAGATAGTACCGAACCCTATCTACACTATGTTTTTCCACATAGATACATACCTATGATAAAATTTAATTTACACATTAGGCACAGTAAGAGATTAACAGTAATAACCAATAATAAAAATAGAGCAGTTATAACAATATACTGTAATAGGTTATCTGAACGTTGGCTCTCTAAAGATCTTACTGTACTGTACTCACCCTTATTGTGATGTGAGATGACAAAATGCCTATGTTATTAGATGAAGTGAGGTGAACAATGTAGGCGTTGTGACCGTAGCGTTAGGCTACTATTGATCTTCTCGCTGTACCTTAGAGGATCATCTGCTGCCAGACTCTGCTTGATTGTGGGTAACTGAAACCTTAAAGAGCAAAACAATGGATGGAGGGGGGACTACTGTATCTACTTTTCCTTTTATTTTTGTCAGATTTGCTTTGTGTATTTTAAGTTCTGTTGTTAGGTGCGTATACACATGTGATTGTTATGCTGTCCTGGTTGATCAGTTCTTTTATCATTATGTGGTGCTCCATCTTTATCCCTGATACTTTTCTTTGTTCTTTGTTCACTCCAGTTTCCTTTTTTTCCTTTTTTTTTTTTAAATATTTTTAATCTGGTGGTACCTGGGTGGCTCACTTGGTTAAGTGGCCAACTCTTGATTTTGGCTCAGGTCATGATCTCAGGTATCTGGTATCAAGCCCGGAGTCCAGCTCTGCACTCAGCAGCGAGTCTGCTTGAGGATTCTCTCTCTCCCTCTGCCCCGTCCTCGTTTGTGCATTCTCTCTCAAATATTTTTAATCTGCTATAATTGTCAGTTCACATGTAGTCATAGGAGTGAACACTTGATCTAATTTCTCTTAATGGTAATATTTTACAGACTATAATACAATGTCACAGTCAGGAAATGGACATAGATTCAAATCACTGATCTTACTCAGGTTTCCCTAATTTTACATGTAACTTGTGTGTGTGTATTCAGTTAAATGCAATTTTTATCATGTATGTAGGTTTCTATATTTACCCCCGCTGTCAAGATAGATCAGTTCCACTGCTACAAGGATCCTTCCTGTTGTCCTTCTCTAACCACATTCACCCCTCCTCCCCTTCCTCCCAATCCCCAATCTTAGCAACCACTAGTCTGTTCTCCATTTCCATAATTGTCACTTCAAAAATGTTACATACATGGAATCATACAGTATATAACTTTCTGGGATTGGCTTTTTTTCCACTCAGCATAATTCCCCAAAGATTCATCCAACTTTGTCTCAATAGTTCTTTATTGCTGAGTAATATTTAAATATTGAATATTATGAGAAACTACACATTATTTAGTGGATTTCCAGAGCCGTTGTATCATTTTATATTCCTGCCAGCAGTGTATGAATGATCCTGTTTCACTACATTCTTTCCAGAATTTGATCTTGTCACTTCGTTTTATCTTAATCATTCTGATAGGTTTGTAGTGATACCTCATTGTGGTTTTAATTTGGACTTTCCTGATGGTTACTGATGTTGAAGATCTTTGCATGTACTTACTTGCTATCAGCATATCTTCAGTGAAATGTCTGTTCATGTTTTTTTGCCTAGATTGTTTGCTTTTAAAGCTTTTAAAAAATTGTTTGCATTATATATTTTTTCATCCTTTTACTTTTAACCTACCTATATAAATATATTTAAAGTGAATTTTTCACAGATAGCATAAAGCTGAGTCATTTTAAAAATTCAGTTTGAGGGGCACCTGGGTGGCTCAGTCGGTTTAGTGGCTGACTCTTGGTTTTGGTTCTGGTCATGATTTCAGGGTCCTGGGATCAAGCCCTGTGTCCTCTGGCTCTGCACCCAGCAGGGAGTCTGCTTGAGGATTCTTGCTCTCCCTCTACCCCTCCCCCCACTCATGTGCGTGGTCTCTCTCGCTCTCTTTCTCTCAACTGAATAAATCTTCAAAAAAATTCAATTTGACTATCTCTGACTTTTTATTGTTATGTTTAGACCATATTTAATATAATTATTAATATATTTGGATTTAGGTCCACTATTCCATTATTTTTTGTTTACTTTTCCGGTCATATTTTGGGTTATTTGAACATTTTTAGTATTCCATGTTAAGTGTGATTTTGATATCTCTTTGTATATTCTAGTGGTAGCTTCATGGATTACAAAATACACATTTAACTTTTTAACACATAATTTATATCTTAACACTGTATTTGGGCTGTAGAGCTCTTTTCCTGTAGGTCTCTTTACACTTCCTTCTTGATGCCATTGTCTCATGTGATATCTGCATGTTTTGAAAATCCCATCAGGCACTTTTTGCTTTCAACCATCAAACACATTTGAAGGAGCTCAAGAGGCGAGTAGTCTATTATATTTATCCAGGTATTTACCATTTCTTTTCTTCCTTTTTCTTGTTGTTCATGTTTCCTTCTAGTATCATTTTCTTTCTTTCTGAACTTCTTTTGGTAGTTCTTTTGGTCTGCTATCTGCTTCCCTTCATCTGAGAATGTCTTTATTTTGCTGTTATTACAGATGTTTTTATTGGATATAAAACCTGAGATTACAGTTTGTTAAAGATTTTATGCTACTTCCTTCTTTCTAGCCTCAATGGTTTCTACAAGATATCCACAATCATTCTAATCGTTATTTCCCTATATGTAACATGTCATTTTACTTTGGCTACTTTGAAATTATTTCTTTGTTGTTTTTAATTGTGGTCAAATACACATAACATAAAATTTACTCTTTTAACCATTTTGCAGTTTACAGTTCAGTAGCATTAGTTATAGTCCAGGGTTTTGCAGCCATCACCACTCTCTTGTTCCAGAACTTTTTTTTTTTTTTTTTTTTTTTTTTTTACCGCCACCTCAAATGCAATGTCTTCAGTCTGTAGCAGTTAGTCTTAGCGTGGATTGCTTTGGGTTTACTCTGTTTGAGGTTTGCTCAGATTCTTGAATCTGTAGGTTCATGTCTTTTGCCAAAGTTAGGAAATTTTCTGCTCATGTTTTTTCAAATGTATTTTTAGCACACTTTTTATTTTTTTAAAGTAGGCTCTAGCCCAGTGTGGAGACCAACACGTGGCTTGATCCTATGACCCTGAGATAGAGACCTCAGCCAAAATCAAGAGTCCGAGACTTAACCAACTGAGCCATCTAGGCACCCCACACACGTTTTTTCCTACATCCTTCAGGGACTTTGATGGCATGCATGTAGACCTTCTGTTATTGAGTTATATGTCTCTGAAGCTCCGTTCATTTTTTTCTGAAAATTTTTCTGTTCAGATTAGATAATTTCTATTGAGCTTAAAGTCCACCAACTCATCTCCCATCTTCATCTGCTCAAGTTCGTTAGTGATTTAAAAAATTGTGTATGATTGTCATTTCAGTTCTAGGATTTTCATTTGTTTTTTCTTTATATTGCCTGTTTCTTTGCTGAGAACTTTTATTTTAACATTTGTTTCAAGAATGTTCATGATTGGTCATTGAAACATTTATATAATAGCCGCTTTAAAGTCTTTGTCACATAATTTCAACATCTGTATCATGTCGGCATTGGCGTCTGTTGACTATCTTTTCCTGTGCGAGTTGAAATTCTTATGGTTCTTGGTATGTTGAGTAATTTTGGAATCTATCCTGAATATTTTGAAGATTACATTATGAGACTCTGGGTTGTGTTTAAATCTTATGAAGAATGTTGATTTTTTTTTTTTTTTTAAAACAGGCATTTGACCTGGTTAGATTGAGGCTGCAAGTTCCAAACCTATGTTTAGTGGGGGCTTATGTTTCAATATTAGTTTACTTTTCAAAGTCCGTGTAATGCTCTTTGGTTGTGTTCTGGGCGTGTACCTTCCAGTAGTCAGTCTGTGACCTATGTAGTGGTCCATCTGTTAGTTCATTTCTCAAAGTCTTGGGTATGTAATTAATCATCTGATCCATGCATTTTAGGCTTGGTGATGATCTGAGCAACTCCCTCTTTGCATTTTCCCTATACCTTTCAGTTTTTTGGAGATCACCTTCTCAGTTCTCTAGGTTCTGCTGTGTGCTTCCCTATTAGTGCCCAAACATCAGAAGGACAGTGTAAAAAAGCACAAGGGGTTGGCCTCAGTGTCTTGTGATCACAACTTCACCAAATGGATAGAAAGATCCTCTCCCTCAGAGTTTTCATTCTTGCTGACTCCCATTACAGCCCTCTGCCATCGCTGCCACAGAGCCGGCTGGGGGCAAGGGCATTAGAAAACTGGGAGGAAAGGGGATACATGGAACAAGGCTGGGGATTCCCCTGCTCCCGGGAGTTTGAGGAGTCCCCTTTTCCCTTCCATGAGCCAGAATTAGAGCACTTGTAGCTTTCTCCTACTCGAGTGCAATGCTCATTTCTAGGTTTCTGGCTATATTAAGCTCATGCTAAAGGATTCTCCTGGCCAATAAATGATAAACCCACTGCCACTTGGTATTTCAGATTCCACTGGTCTTTTTTGATGTGCCTATTTACTTCTCAGAGTTTTCAAACAGCTCCTCTATGTCATGTGTTCAGGTTTTATAGTTCTGTTCAGTGGATGAGGTGGATGAAATATGCTTATATCATCTTACCCAGAACCAGAAATCTGACCTAATTCCTGTTGATTTTTGAACACCATAGGGAATGGCTTTTTCTCTCCCCCACACTGATGGAGTCATGCATGTAAATTGTGAGGACTGTATTAATTTCTATACTGTTCATGAGTTGTACATGGTTTTAGGTAATCTAAGTGATCATGAAACAGGTTTTTGTGTATACAGGAATGTGGGAATCTAGGTAAGGGGACAAAATTTAAAAGGCATAGGATATTATATGAGTATGTGCACATATATACACTCATATTCACACAATTTTGATAAGCTTAATTTCAAATCAGACAAACTTTTCAGTGATTATATAATTATCTTAAACTCAAGCAGTGGCATGCTGTACTTAGTATGTCATGCCTATCCTAAAGGATAAACATCAGTAATCTGAGAGCGTATGAATCTCTGTCCAATGTCGGAGGTGAGAACTTTAATTTTCCTGCTTCACCGTGTTTCATATTCTTGGCATTCAGCAGAGAGAAAACTTACAAAAATAGCTAAAAGGAGTGAGTGGTAGAGTAAAAAAACTGATGTATAGTAAAATTTGGCCTATTTTCAAAGGGGCTCAGAAGAGGAGATTTTGCTGCTTTGTGACTTAGGCGTGGGTTAGTCAAGGGAGCTGAATCTATTTATGTATTTCAAGCAGAGAAGGATTTAATACAGGGCATTGGGTTACAATTGTTAGAAGGACTGGAGGAGCAAATCCAGATCAGGGACTGCAGGAGACCCTGACTGCCCCCCCCCCCCGGCCTCCTCTGTCCCAACATTTCCCACTGAGTCACTACAGGGCAGCTCGGCCCTATGCTGCTTCCTCTAAAGGAGCCTGCGTAGCAGGACCCAGCCCGTATCTGTTGCTGTTTCTGCTCCAGAGCCAAAGACAAATGGATTCTGCTAGTGTCTCTCATTGAAAGAACCTAAACCTAGAATCCTGCTGAGCCAAAGGAGTCTGAGGAATGCAGTTTCCAGGTTTGAAGTCTTGATGGTAGGGTCAGAGCTTGGAAGAACAGGGATGGTAACCATTAACGTAGATGTTTAGTTCACTGACATTTTTTAAAATTTGTTTTTATCTTACAGTGTGTTGTCTGGTAAACAAGATTCTAAGCCGCTGGAGGGTAGCGATCATTTTTGTATTCTTCATAACCCAACAAAGCATGGCACACACAGCCTCATGCTTGCTTAGTATTCTTGTCCTATGATTGAGACCAGAACACCAAGCATGCCTGCAAATAACAGACTGTTGTGACTTACATCTCCTTGGTTCCAGAGCCGTCGATTAAAGGGGCCTTTTCTTCAGTCCCTGGGGCAAAAGCCAGAGAATCTCAATCCTATATTCCGTAGAATTCCTGGGCTTACATCATTCCGTCACATTGATCTACCTTTTAGAGAACAAAATTGTCTGTCTTACGTTGTGAAGGCTGTGGAGGCAGAAGGATATGCAGTTAGGTCAGTGGGTACTTACCCAAGTGATCTCACCTCTCTTGTCCAGGGGATTTTTCTGCATTTGTTATTTAGTGAGGCGGAGGCAATTTCTCACCCACCCTCCCAGCCGTATGGAGAAAAGATCAAAGCATTCTGCTGTAAACTCTTACGTCTTTTTTAGTCTAAGTATAACACATCTTTTAAAGCAAAGTCACATGAAATCTGGCTACTTAAATACTGCAAAGATTTTGGCATATTTCCATTTGGCCTATCTTCAGTCTTTTCTTTTAATGGTTAGTTTGCATAGACGATTGAATCTTTGTAAGACCTTTTATTGTGTCCTTGGTATCTGATTAGATCTGCCACAATTTACCTTTTCTTTGTGAGTATTCTTTTTTTGTCATAAGTAATGCTGCGTGGCCTATCATGCCTAACTTTTTTTTTTTTTTTTTGTCTGTGGTATCCTTTCCTCAAAGTTGTAGAAGCAGAGCTACTGGGGGCAAGGAAGTGAAGCATTTATTTTGCTTTCTAGCTAACATTTTTCTTTATAATGTACACGCACAAAGGTAAACAAATCGTAAGTGCACGGCTCAAAGAATACTATAGATTCTCACTGGAGTCATTCCCAGCACCTCAGAAACCATCCTCATGCCTTCCCTTAGATTAGTTTTGCCAGATTTTGAACTCTATACAAATGGAATATCATTGTTTATATTCTTTCAAGTTTGGCTCCCTCTCCCTGTCCCCACGTCATGTTTGAAAGGTTCAAAGGTGTACTCATATTTATTTTAGGCATCCTATAAAATTTCACTGGATCGACCATCCATTCTGTTGTTAATGGACATAGGTTCTTTCCAGTTTTTGGCCTCAATAATGATGCTATGAAAAAGAGATTTGTACAAAAACCTTTATTGTTTTTGGACAAATCTTTTGATACATGTGTATATGGTTCTGTTCAATATGCACATATTCACAGAAACACACATGCCTTGGGAGCAACATTGCTGGGTTAGGAGGTTTTCATATACTCAGTTGGCATTGCCATAGAGATTCTGAAGCTAGTTGAACCTTTTTATACGACCAGTACAAGTGTATGAAGTTTTGTTGGAGAAGGTGATTGAGAAGACGTGACTATCAGTTGATCCATGAGCCTTGACCTAGGCGATCAGAGGCTCCTCATCACTGCCTCTCCGCCCCCCCGCTGGAATGTGAGTTCCCCTTGTCTTTCCTGAGCCCAGAGGCTGCTCCAAGAACATAGCCTTGAGATAGTGACATGGTGTGGAGAACACCTGCATTGTATACATGACTGAGCCCAGTTAGGGTCTCTATGTAAACTTTTAAGATAAGGCTTGTGTGGGGAATCCATTGGTCTTGCTGTGACCCAAGACAAACCTCATATGTAAGTTCCTTTTGCTTCATTAAAACCTCCACCTACCAACCTGGGGTGGCTGGCCTGTCTTTGGTCTCTCTCTGTCCTCCCTATAGTGAGGATTTGGTGCTGAGGGGAGGTTGAGCTTATACCTGGGAAGCTCCCGAGGAGGTTGTGAGCGAAGTTTCTCCATTGCTCTACATTGTTTCAACATTTGCTGTTGACAAAATGACAAAAAATGTTCATTTTTGCCATTCTGGTGGGTCTGTAGAAGTATCTCATCATTGTCTTAATTTATATTTCCCTCTAATGGCTAATGAAGTCAACAACCTTTTTTCCTAAGTTTTATTTTAATTCCAGTTGGTTAACATATAGTGTTATATTGTTTTCAGGTGTACAATACTCTGAGTCAACACTTCTTTTTTTTTTTTTAAAGATTTTATTTATTTATTCATGAGAGACAGAGAGAGAGAGAGAGACAGAGGCAGAGGGAGAAGCAGGCTCCCCGCAGAGCAGGGAGCCCGATGCGGGACTCGATCCCAGGACCCTGGGATCATGACCTGAGCCGAAGGCAGACGCCCAACCGACTGAGCCACCCAGGCATCCCTGAGTCAACACTTCTTTACATCACCCAGTGCTCATCATAACAAGTGCGATTCTTAATCCCCTTCACCTATCCCCCCGCCCCCGCCCCCCAGATTCCCCCCCCTTCCTCTCTGGTAATCATTAGTTCTCTATAATTAAGAGTCTGTTTCTTGATTTGTCTTTTTTCCCCTTTGCTCATTTGTTTCTTAAATTCTACATATGAATGAAATCATATGGTATTTGTCTTTCTCTGACTTATTCCACTAAGTATTATGCTCTCTAGATCCATCCAGGTTGTTGTTGCAAATGGCAAGATTTCCTTGGGTTTTTTTATGGCTGAGTAATATTCCACTGTATATATGTGTACCACATCTTTATCCATTTATCAGTTGATGGACACTTGGGCTGCTTCCATAATTTGGCTATTGTAAATAATGCCATAAACTTTGGGGTGCATGGATCCCTTTGAATTAGTACTTTTGTATTCTTTGGGTGAATATCCGGCCAGCCACCTTTTCTTACACTTAGTGCACATGTGGATCCTTCTTTTTGAGCAGCTTGATCAAATTACTTGCCCATTTTTTATTGAATTTTACTTCATTTTTTTGACTTGTAAGAGTTCTTTGTGTACTTTGGAAAAGAGCCTTTTGATAGTTAAGTGTGTTACAAATATCTTTGCCCACTCTGTGGTTTGCCTTTTTGCTCTCATAATGGTACCTTTTGATGAACAGGAGATATTAATATTAATGTCCTCAAATTCATCAGTCTTTTCCTTTGTGATTAATGTCATTTAGGTTCTGTTGAATTTTTTTCCTCTATCTCCATGTCATTTTCTGGAACCTTTATTGTTTTATTTTTCACATGTAGATCTACAGCCCACTCAGAATAGACTTTTATGTAAGCTGTGAAATAAAGGACCACTTTATTTGAACCGGTCATTTGTTGAAAATACCATCCTTTCTGAAATGCCTTGAAGGGTCACTTCATCATAAATCAACTTCCTGTGTATGTTAGCTCATTCTCATCTCATGGTGGGGCATGACATGCTGTTTATGGCTGGTGATCTCCCGTTTCTTGCTCTGGCTGGGCGCCATACACTGATTATTTTCGCAGTCTTTTACTCTAAGAATTTACTTGCAATACCGGTATGTACCTCTCAGACCCAAAATATGCTGGGTTACTGATTCCTTTACGAATTTGGAATTCAGGTTTTATCTCTGTATATATAAAAATGAGTAACCTGGGAGGTTTCTTTATAGTTTTAAAAAGCTTGTATGCTGTGACTTCCTTCTCATTATTCATCATGTGTGTATTGACTCAAATAATTTCAAGCCATCATTTTTGGCTATTTTTTTCTGCCCCTTAAACTCTTCATCAGAGCTGCCTGAAAGAAGAAAGATGGATTAATTTGGTATGATTTTTGCCTTCCCGTTATCTCTTTTCATTTTCTGGTAAAGGCAGTTGACAATCAGTAAAATTATCAAAAGTGAAAGAGGGTAGGTAGGAATAGTTATGAAGAGCTGGTGAGGAAAAGGAACAGAGGATTTGACCCATCCACGAAGATATTAACCTTTTCTTCAATAATCTGGGGCCAGCTTTGAAAGTGGAATAGGAGCGCTGGGTGGAGGGGGGTATTTTATGATACTGACTCCAGAATTATCCATTTTCCAGAGATGTATTTGTATTCTCCAATTTTGCTTTTGGAAACCTTTAGATAGCCTCTTTTATGAGCATGCATTAGCCTTATTTCTTCTCCTCTCTGGAGATGAGTTTGCAGAAAAGCTTTATCAAAAAAGTTGTCCTACATTTTAAAAATAGGAATAAAAAGAAAGGATAAACATTGCGAATATAGTGCTTTAAGAAGTGGCATTCACATCTTTTAAGTCTGATCTTGTCGGCCTGTGTGTACACGTATTTTTGTTAAAGGTTAACTAAATTGTTGAGACATCTCTAATGGTTGGACATCCATCTACTGTATCCAGCTGATTAATGTGTTAGATTTCTGGAGAAAATTCCTTTAATTACTTATTATGAACTGAGAGTGGCTAATTTTGTAAAATGAAATTGCTGTACGAAGTTCTTGGCAACCCAGGGAGTTAGCAAATAACAGTCAATACAAGAAGAAGAGAGCTCTTGATTCTTTGAAATGCAGTGGAACTTAGTTCTATAACTACTATTGGAATAACACTGGCAATTTATGAAGCTGTTTTCCTTTTTATTTGCTTCTACAACCATATAGCAATGTTATGAGGACAGGAATATTATGTTTTTAAAAAGAAGGAAACAGAAGCTCAGGGATTTCAAGGACTTAGGCCCAAAGGCATTCAACTAGAAAGCTGGTAATAATAACAGCTAGGGTTTATTGAGTGCTTACTGTTTTCTGAGAGCTTTTCTAAGTGCTTTACACATATTAAATTTTTAAATCTTCACACTCGTCCTATTAGGGAGGTACTCTACTATTATCCTTGTTTTACCCATGGGGACATGGAGACATGAAGAAGTAACTTATTCAAGATCCTGGTAAGTGCAGGGGTGTGTGTAAAACAAGCCCAGGCTATCCCACCACCCCGTACTGACTACGCTTGGACCTTAGGTCTTGACTTGACTTCAAGTTCAGGGTTCCTGGTGTTATACCACAGTGCCACATGGTGATGTTGCTGGTGGTGATATATGTGAATTGAGATCCCCCACTCTTTAGGCAGGGGTCCTGAAGTTCAGTCTCTGGTGGTAGGGATTCAGTGTCTGTTGAATGGATTTGGATTCAGATGATTCCATTTTCTCCCATCTTCCTTGTGTGTTTGCTGTTCACCATTGCCATCTCCTTGTTGCTCTTCGGCACTGTGTGGTTGTTCAGGTGTCCTCAGTCACTGCCCTCCCCGCCGTAACCGTCCATCCCAAAGATCCCACCTCAGGCTGTATCGGTGACATGGAGGCGCTCAGTGGTTTTCTGACTGTCCACAGAGCTCGTTTCTCCTTTGGCTTTTCTGAACTCTGTTAATGCGTCCGTGGGTGTGTAGGTTGCGATGTCTTCCCAAACCCAGATTCCAGGCTGCCAGTGACTTCTTTACATGCTCTGTTTTTCCCGTGTTCATGAGTTTGTGTTGGGAATCTTGATTCTGTTCCATGGTCTAGTTGTCAGTCCCTGCATTGTGTGTCTTTGTCCCAATGACAGAGTATGTAGAGTGTTGTCCCGTTATAGGGTGTCTCTCCCCTCTGTGTTTTGTTCTTAAAAATTTTCTTAATTTTTCTTGTCCTTTGGTTCTTCATGTAAGTCATAAGATTGGTTTGTCATATTCCACCATGGACAACACTAGTGTAGAGGTTTCCTTGGATTTAGGCTCTTTCTCTTGATCTTTTTTTTCGGTATGAATTATTTGTGATGTGTTTTATCAGGAGGCTCATGAGGCCTAGTTATGATTTTAGCAGCCATTATGGATCATTACTCAGATGCATTATTTCCTTAGGGTTTCCAAACTGGTGAATATAATTCCTCAATTATTAGCTGTGATACTTCAATAAAGAGAAACTATAGTACTATGTAATTTTCAGTTGTATTGGCATAAATGGATCAGGTACTCTCTTGATTTTAATGCCTGATGTGTGTATCCCTCTTGATAGTGTCCCCTTCTCTATTTTTCATTATCCTGACAGAGGCTCATATATCTTAATAATGTCCAAAAAAACTTCTGGTTTGGTTCATCATCTCTATTTTTTATTTACATATTTTTTCTTACGTTTTTAGTTTCTTATTTTGTGAGTTTTTTTTTTATTGATCTTAAGTTGGATAGTCAGCTCATTACTTTTCCTTTCTTCCCATATAAATGCTTAATATCTTTTTTATTTTAATAATTTTAAGAACAAGTTCTGTATGATGTGGGTCTTTGAATTTTTATGAAGACCTCATTTATGACAGTACAGAGTTGGTTTTAGTAACTAATGTTATGTGTATTTGAAAAGAATGGGTATGCTCTACTTGCTGGCTACAGGATTCTATATGTATTTATCGGATAGTTGATTTTAATTTTTTATATCCTGACTAATATTTTACTTGATTAACAGTGTTCGACAAAGGTGTGTTAACATCGCAATACAATTTTGGGCTTGACAGGATCGCGTCATAATTCTGTTTTTGCTTTTTGTTTTTTTAAGGCTATATTTGGTGAACGTAAGCTTATGAATGTTTCAGGTGCATGGATTTTTTTTTTATGATGTAGAGTCCATATTTAACCCTTCAGATGTTTTCCTTAAATTCTACTTTTTCTGATATTTATTGTAACACAGCCTTACTTCTGGTTATTTGCCTTACCAGGATTATCTTCTCTGATCCTTTTATATTCAGGTTTTCTTGGTGTATTGTTTCAGTTTTCTCTGTTAAGCCTTTATCAGACTCTTTTAGTAAGTGCATTTTATCAATACGCACTTACTGTAATTACATTATCTATTTTATTTCCACCTCTTTACAACTTAGTCGTTCCTATTTACCACTTTTTCTTTTGGGTTCTTTTTCCTCATTTCCTGATATGATTGCCCCTCCCTTTCCCCCATTGGAATGCACAGGTGAAATTTCTAATGTTTTCCAGTGATTGCTTTTAAGTGCTTAATAGCCTATGTATCATGTAACGGTTTCCTAATAAAATCAGTAGTTCTTCAGTATGTTTACCTTCTTCCTGACTGTGAAAAGAAAAGGTAAGCTTGGCTTACCTATCTATTAAACAACACTTCTCATCTTGTGTTTGTTGCGAGTTTGAAATTTACACTTCTTAACATTAAAAAAAAAAAAATTGGTTAGTAATTTCTCAGTCGGTTCATCAAATTTACTGATATTTTGCCAGTTGCTTGGCTTGTTGTTTCATATATCCCCATGCTTGTGTCATCCCTTGACTTCACTTTTTTACTGAAATCTGTCCTCTAATATTTGTGTTCATTTTTTTTGTTTGTTTGCCATTTTTCTTAGGTCTCTTTTCCCGCTTTCCTGCAAGAGAAATTTAAAAATTGTTATATAATATTTAACATATACAAAGAGTACACACATGCACGCATACTATTATGTATGTAGTATTAGATATTATATGTTATGAAGCATGCTGTTAAATGAATACCAGTTAATTCACCACAGGCATTTCCAACGCAGTTTCCTTTACCTGTGTATAACCTTTTACTTCCTCCCCAGAGGAAACCGCCGGTCTGAATTTAGTGTTGCTTATTTGCTTTTAAACACAAGCACGTTGGGCTTTTAAAAATAGATTTAACAGACTTAGATTTATATTTGAACTTCATAAAAATACCATCACATTTAGCTAGTCTTTTGTGACTTGCTCTTTATCCAAAGTCAGGTTTTGAAGATTCACTAGTGTTACCTATAGCAGCAGTTTTACTATGGTAGCGATGGATAATATTGCATTGTTTACAAATTGTACAATATATTCATTGTCCCATTAGTGCAGGTATATTTCCATTGCTTTACTGTCAGTAGCAGTGCAGTTATGGACACTCTTGCACATGTCAGTTGATGCACACATTCAAGAGCTTCTCTAGTACACCTTGGAATGAAATGGCTTGGATGTGGACTGTGCCAGGCATCAAGATCAGGACCGCCACTGGTGTAGCCACTCAGGATTCCAAATCTTTGGGCTTAGCCTGTCTTGCTAGTTGGCATTTCTGTCCATTTCTGGTCTGTGAAGATGCTTATGATTTTATCCCTTGGGGCTTCTCTTTCATTCTTTTTTTTTTTTTTTAAATGAAATGAAAATGTCTTAATTAAAATACTGCAAAATGCAAAACATCAAAATAAGATTTTTTTTGCCATGATTCATTAAATTATTTTTTTAAAATTTATTTTATTGTGTTAATCAGCATACATTACATCATTAGTTTTTGATGTTGTGTTCCATGATTCATTGTTTGCGTATAACACCCAGTGCTCCATTCAATACGTGCCCTCTTTAATACCCATCACCAGGCTAACCCATCTCCCCACCCCCTCCCCTCTAGAACCCTCAGTCTGTTTCTCAGAGTCCATAGTCTCTCATGGTTCGTCTCCCCCTCCGATTTCCCCCCTTCATTCTTCCCTTCTTACTATCTTCTTTTTTTTTTTTCTTTTTAACGTATAATATATTATTTGTTT